>NW_027530998.1:1428069-1472505 GCF_008692635.1 Crocuta crocuta | reverse complement strand
GGGGGGGGGGGCACAGAAGATGAAATATACCCTTGTTTACTCAATTTAAGGTGATCACGTGAATCATCATGAGGCATTCCCATTGACCTTGATTTGACTGAAAATATAAGATCAACTTTTAAAATATTAGCCACATGGAAATGAAAGGCTATTTCTCTGTTCCTCTTAATTGTGTGAATCTTTCTATTGATACAAACACCACTATTACAATCTGAGACCATAAAACAGTCTTAGCCCTGAAGGCAGTGTATGATTAAACCGCCACAGTATTTCCAACTGAGGTATCAGACACACACACAAAAAAAAAACTTGCCCAAGGAGCTGAAATAGTTATGCTTATAACGAATTTTGCTGAGGAAAGTACAACATCCATTCATGTCCCAACAAAAAGAGTTCCTTCAAGCTGCTGCTGCTGCTGCTATAGCAGTAACCAAGTTAAAGTATGGTTTCACCAAAGACTCAAGCCAAATATTAAATAAAGTAGTTCCATTCAAGTTATACAAAATGATAGATCCATGCCTGGTCCGAAGTAAAAGTTAAACCAGCCTCTCCAAATACATTAAAATCTTGCTAAACAGCTTTCCTTTCATAAAGACACATTTTCTCTCCAAAGACTTCTATTTACTACACTTTTGTAAATAAAGCTAAAAGAGAAACAAACACCCACTCTGATTTTATAACCATAAATACTTGAAGCATTAGCTTGTTATTATGCTTCTTTGACTTATGATGGGGTTACATCCCAATAAACCCAACATAAATTAAAAATACTGTAGGTTAAAGATTTAATACACTTAGTACACCTAACCTACTGAACATAGCTCAGCCTAGCTGACCTTAGACATGCTCAGAACATTTACATTAGCCTGCAGTTGGACAAAATTATCTAACACAAAGCCTATTTTATAATAAAGTACTGAATATCTCATATAATTTATCAAATACTGTACTGAAAGAGAACAACAAAATAACTGTAAGGGAAGAGAATGCTTGAAAGTGTTATCGTTACCCCCGTGATCATGTGCCTGAGTGGAAGCTGTGGCTCAATGCCTTGGCATCACGAGAGAGCAATGCAACGCACAGCCCTGGTTGGCAAAAGATGAAAATTCAGAATTCAAAGTATGGTTTCTACTGAAATGGTATCACATCATTGTAAAATTCAAAACCCACAAGCTGAATCATCATAAAATCAGGGACTAAGTGCATTAGAAACTTATATGTTGGGAATATAGGTCCTACCTAATATATTCTACGGACTGCTGAAATAAACTGAATTTAATAGCTAATAACTGTGAACCATGTTCAATCATAACTAAAACACTAAATGGCACTATAAATATGTCAGGATAGATTATTTGGGACAGTTTTGGTAGCTATCCCTAGAAGTCACTGATCAGAGCCCTCTCTACATCTGCCCAAGCAGTAACTCAGGGGTAATGACTGGAAATCTCCAAGAGAACTCCTCTCTTAATCTTTCATTTTTTTTCCAAAGGTTACTTAAAATGTCTGAGGTTATTTTCAAAAATAATATAGAAGTGTGGCTAAGGACATAGATGAAAAAAGACTGACCATGAGGTAATAATCACTGAGGCTGTGTAACAGGAACATGATAATTCACTGAATTGTTCTGCCTACATCTGTATATTTTTTATTCCCATAATAAAGTGTATTAAAAACAAGCAAGAAAGTTCCGGTTTCCCACAGGAAATAGGTATTAAAATAAATTTATTTATTATTAAAATGATTGGAAGTAACAAGTCTTGGTATGGATGTGGAGAAAAGGAAACCCCTCGGACAATGTTAGTAAGCATGTAAACTGGTGCAATCACTATGGTAAAGAGTACTGAAGGCCCCTCCAAAAATTAAAATTAAAACTACCATATGACCCAAAATATCCACTTCTGGGTATTTATCCAAAGAAAACAAAAACAGCTCAAAAAGATATCTGTACCCCCATATTCAGTGCTTTACTTATAATAGTGAAGACATAGAAGCAACCTAAGGGTCCACTGAAGGGTCAATAAATATCTCATTCACACACACACACACACACACACACACACACAAACACACACATGAATATTATTCAGCCATTAAAAAGGAAGGAAATCTTGCCATGTGAAAAACATGGATGGACCTGAGGGCATTATACTAAGTGAGATTAAGATACAGAAAAACAAATACCTTATAATCTCACTTATATGTGGGATCTTAATAAAAATTAACTCATAAATACAGAGAATATGTTGGTGGTTGCCAGAGGTGGGGAAGAAAAGGTATGGACAAAATGGGGGAAGGTGGTCAAAAGGTACAAACTTCCAGTTACAAAATAAATTCTGGGGATGTACTGTACACAGCATGATGACTGTAGTTAATAATACTACTGCACTATACATTTGAAAGCTGCTAAAAGAATAGGTCTTAAAAGTTCTCATCACCAGGTAAAAATAATGTGTAACTATGTGAGGTGATAAATATTACCTAGACTTATATATATGTTACCTAGACAATATTTACATGCATCAAATCATTACATTATATATCTAGAACTAATATAATATTGTATATCAACTATATTTCAATTAAAAAAAAAGAAATTTAAGCCAAGCAGATAAGCTGAGAAAAGCTTAAGTTATAGAACCATAAAGCAATTGAGCAGACCCAAAAGTAAGAAAAACAAAGCTTTGCCTGCTGTTCATATAAATCACTACATCACTGAACCAAAGTAAGCAGTGAGAAAAATAATCTTCCTGTCTGGTTACATTTAACAATATATTTTTGAGTATTTAACTTATGGCAAGCCTTTGATACAGCCACCATTAATCTGTAAAACCAAGTTCTGTTTCATAGCATCCAAAGAAATGTCTGCAGGAAATTAATATCCTAATGAGTTTCTGAAACTCATTACCCAGATGCCCTGCCCCTTCCCCAGAAAAATCAAAAATTAGGTTAGCTCAGGAAGAATTATAATAATTCAGCAGTAGTGGTAGTTATTAGAATAGTAATAATGGTACTATTAAAGGCTATCTCTTACTGAATACTTACACATGGTAAGAAGCACTTTTGATAATTCATTTAATTTTCATAACAACTATAAGAGGTAGGTACTTTTAATATGCTTATTTTGGAAATAAGATTAAGATAAATGGAGGTGCCCATTTATCAAATGATACATACACTTATTATGTATCAAATAAGTGACAGAGCAGATGTAGACCCAGGCCTTTTGGCTCAAGGCCTTCTTAAATCTCTACAATGTACTTCCTTAACCACCTTACAACAGAAGCTGAAAGAAAGGTAAGGCAGCCAGCCCTCTGTTCACTCATCGTAACTGTTCAATAATCCCATTAGTTATGCTTATCATTCTCCTCTAAATGTTCTTTAAGTTCTTTTCAACTCTTAGATCCATAATGAAAGTGATTCTTTTCTCCTCACCTCCAATTCACCTCCATTACTCGTCTATTGGAAAAGTTAACAAAACCTAAGAAGAAAAATTCTAAATAATTGATTCTGCTACTTTTAAGATGAAAAGTCACCAGGAAAGTATGATGAAATTAATAGTTAAAGTGAGCTTTATGACAGCAGGTAATAATAATTACCCTTGACCATATTAGTGACCACCTAAAGTATATGCAAATTCTTATGTAACCACAAACCATATACTTTTAACAAAGATTAGGCAGAGCTATTTCATTTTCAAAAATCCTGAGTTATATAAAACAGAGGCAAGCAGCATTAGTAAAACTGTTAATACTAAAAAGATACATGTTGGGGTGTCTGGGTGGCTCAGTCCGTTAAGCATCCGACTTCAGCTCAGGTCATGATCTCACGGTTTGTGGGTTCGAGCCCTGTGTCGGGCTCTGTGCTGACAGCTAGCTCAGAGCCTGAAGCCTGTTTCAGATTCTGTATCTCCTCCTCTCTCTGACCCTCCCCTGCTCACGCTGTCTCTCTCTCTCTGTCTCTCTCTCTCTCTCAGAAATAAATAAAAAACATTATAAAACAAATTTAAATTTAAAAAAAATAACAATTAAAAAAATTAAAAAATACATGTTTTCTAATGCTTTATTTTATATTAACATGTGGGGGCAACTACATTGCATGAATAACCAACTAGCATTAAAATGTTTCACTTTCAAAAACTATGAGCACAACTAGGCAATTCCGGGTTTTCTGAATGTAGAATTTGAAAGCAATGTAAATCACTCATTATATTATCATAAAAGGAGACAGATAAACCTCAATAGGACGGTAGGAAATAGGCAAGGTCACATGTGAAAAAATGCAAAGCATAAAACTGCAAAGAATCTAAGTATTTTCTAAAAAACATTGCATTGTAAGTATGTTCTTGTTTCAAAATAATCTCTATTTTGTTAAACTTTTATTACTCAAGACAATACTTAAAAAGTAAAGCCCAGGAGTTTTATGAACATTTACTTGAATGTTTTTATTTTATTCAAATTTTTTTCTGCCTTGTTCTCAGATATAACTTCAAAACATTAATACATGGTCAAATTTACATTAATATTTAAGATGAAAACTAAAATCTATACATTTCTTGACAAAGGAAGCATATGATGCACAGTAAAATATCAATGAACTAGAGCCCCATTAGATTCTAAAATTATCAAAAGTGTTTAAGTTTTCCTCCTTCCCATTACCCACAAACAAGACCTATACACACATACACAGAGAAGAAAAAAGAACCAACCCAACTCAAGAAAATAAGATTTTACTACCAGAAGCAAATTAAATCACAAATCAGGGTATATACTCTACAGTTTCTCATAACACAATGTTCAATGAGAATATTCAGAGTGTCTAAGACACTGCAAGATCCCCAATAAAATCCTCAGTTCAATTGTGATTAAAACATTATACTTAGCAACAAAATAGTCATCATTACAATGATTTGCAAGGACCTCAATAAAAGGTTAAACTTCAATTAGCCAGAACACACAACAGCCAAAGTAAATTCCTCAATCTAATCTCTGAGCATTCCAATCAGAGTTCTTTCATGCTTTTAATGCCCTAATTTTTGGACAATGAAGGAAGAAAGCTACTAAATAGATAGGTTAGAAGTCTAATGTTTAATCAAATATACTCCAAAGGTAGATTTGCTTTTTAAAAAATCACATTCTATAATATGGCAGGCTAAAAATAACAGAGATAATGGGAAAAACAGAGCTGGGTCAGACCACTGAGAAACATATACAACTATGTCAACCAGGTCACTGACAAAAACATTAACTGGTACCTGGGAAGGTAACTTGGACTGCCCAGGCAGGTAGTTTAATTTGGCTGGAAACTGCCACAGGGATATAAAAACACATCAAAACAAGGCTGGAAGTGCTCAACCAATAAAGATAAAAATGGAACTCTAAGCCAGCAGGGGTGCTAATTCAGGGGGCCACCCATTAGTAGGGAGCCACCCAAACGAGAAGTAGATCTCTCTGTGAAGAAAACCCTAGGTACAAACGCTCATATTTAAGGTTTTCCAATTAGAGCTAAAAGTCTTCACGCTGCCAGTACAGCAGCAAAGCTTAGGGCTATTTCCTTTCCCCTGAAAGTTGTAACAGCACCTCCCCCATCCCATTACTTTGCTTCCCTTTGCGAAGCAATTTTGGTTTCAACTGACATAATTCTCCCAATTTCCACTACGTTTGAACAAATCTACATAAATAAAAAGATTGTTCTTTAAATAAATTTGCAAAAGCAAGGCTAGATATCCTTTTATGATCCATTTTCTTTTGACCACTTTTCTACTGGAGTACTGGCCCTTTTCTTTTGGATTTACAGAAGCCTTATAAATTATAAAAGTTAGTCATTTGCCAAATGTGTTTCAAATATTTTTTTCCCAATTTATCATTTGATTTTTATGCTAGGGTTCAGGGGTTGGGGATGGGGGGGAGGGAGATTTTAATGGTTTAAACTCATATGTTAATGGATTCATCTTTTCTAGTTCCTGAGATCTAATACCTTGCTTACAGACTACCCACTCGGGTGTTATAAATAAATTCAAGACTGTTTTACTCAGGTACATTTATGTTTTGTATTTTTTACATTCAGGTCTTTGATTTATTTGAATTTTTAGCATAAAGTTTGATAGATTTTCAGCTCAGTGTTTTTGGCCATAAATGCCTACTAATGTTTTGTATTTCCACCTATTTTTTTGCACTGAGTTAAACAGCTATCTTTATATTACAAAATATCAATATATTTAGATTGGCTCTCTTTTCTATTGCATTGATCTGTGTGGCCGGAGGCTATGACAGGCGATGTTTAAGATGCAAAAACAGAGTAGAAATGCTAGAAACATCTTAATTAAAACAGGTGGAGAGGTACTGTTTAAATAATGTAGCTTCGTAATATTTTAATTTTAACAACTGATGGTCCTCCTTCCTAACCCAATTATCTTTTTCAGAAATTTTACCAAGTACTAAAAAAATTACAGTATCCATCCAAAGGAAGAAAAGAACTCTTAAACGAGGCTAGAAGGAAAACAGAGATATTTCTTTTGGAGTCAGAGGTCCCCAGGACTACCTCTTTCTGATACTACATTTAGGTTGTTTTCCAATAAACACTTCATTATCAATAATGAATAAATATTAAAAAGGATGGCTGACACACCTGGTTGGCTCAGTCGGTTAAGTGTCTGACTCCTGATATTGGCTCAGGTCAAGATCTCACAATTTGTCAGTTCAAGCCCTACATCGGGCTCTGCACTGACACTGTACATGGAGCCTGCTTGGGTTTCTGTCTGCCTCTCTTTCTCTCTGCCCTCAACCCCCTTGCTCTCTAATCTCTCTCAAATAAATAAAAATTTTATTTTTAAAGAAATAAAAATAAAAAGGGTGTCTGAATAAGCTACAATCTAAGACTGGTAATACTTTGATCCAAAGAAGCAACAGATCTGGATTTTTAGATTTCAAAGTACAAAGACTAAGTAATTAAATGTTTTGTTGGAAGTTTTTCTAGAAATTCCAGTTTCCTTAATTACATAATCTCTATGTTCCACAAAAGCTTATCTAGGGGGCTTAAAAATATCAATGTACTAATCAGTAATTAGGCTGCTTTCATTCCTATGCAAGTCTTATAAACATTTTTTTAATGTTTTTCTTTATTATAGTTTCACAAAACTCTAATACATAAAATGAAAAGACTAGGTTTAGGTAAAAAGATGTAAATAGCTCACCCTAAATAGAGTACCTTAGAATTTTTTCATAAATTTTTCCAAGTACTTACTTATTAAGCAATGTATGTTATGGGAATAACGAGAATTGTCTGGGACGGTGAAGCTGCCATCACAGATAGCAACCTGACTCTCACCAAAAGGAAGAGTGAAGAAACAAAGTTTATACAGTAAACATCCCAGGGCCTGTAAAACAAACAAGTATGAATATCGTCAGAGCTCAAGTAATCTATCACAAGACAAAAACACAGCCCCAAATCAAAACCAAAATATGTTATTAAAAAACACAAAAGCCTAAGGTTTCTAATACAGGATCAATCATTTCACAAATTAAACCAATTAATGGTGTGATTAAACTAATTAATGTGCTTAATTTTTTTAAAGATATTTAACTGTATCATTTCCATATTTTTCTATCACATCTGTGATTAGTTGACTGGATTAATCTATCATGGAACTCTAGATCATGAATGACATAAGTAAAATTAGAAGTAGCAGGTTCCTCTTAGAAAAATTACAGTTTTATTTCTTTCACTAGGAAAAATTATATGTAACACATAACTAGCATATAAACAACAAAGTAAGCACAAGGTACCTTCTAACGACATTTTTTCGAATTCATTATAAAACATATTATAAAATCCTGGGATTCAAAGTATGAGTTAGCCAGCACAGTTAATTTTATCAGACAAACATCAATATATTTTTATTATTAACTAAACGTGTCATTATTTCACATCATAAAAATTAGTTCTCTATCTCTACAAATAACCCTATAATTTTTATTCTAAATATAGTTATATTTGTCTTGGCTAACCTATATTAAAATTCACAAAGGAAGGGCTCTGTCTGCTTTACTTGCATGGCTTCATAGACAGTACAGCACCAATAAATCTATTTGCTGACAATGAAGACAAAACACCCTAAAACACAAAGTATATTCTGAAAAGTAGCATAGGAAATTCCTAGCTAAGCTGCTAATATCTCAAACCTGAGAAGCAGTAATAAAATATGATTTTCACTCAAGAAATCATTATGTTCTTATAAGAAGTGTCACCTACAAGCCTTAAGAGTGTAAAAGTTATTTCTGGGGCACCTGGGTGGCTCAGTAGGTTAAGTGTCTGACTCTTGATTTTGGCTCAGGTCATTATCACAGTTTATGAATTTGAGCCCCACATCAGGCTCTGCACTGACAGTACAGCTTAGGATTCTCTCTTTTCCTCTCTGCCTCTCCTCTCATTCTCTCGCTCTCAAAATAAATAAACTTAAAAAAAAAAAAAAGAGTGTAAACGTTATTTCTAATTCCAAACAGACTATAATAAAATTATCCAATACTCAGTATACAATTTTATCAGCAATGCTGTTGGCCTTCTATCATCTCTCTTTTGCTAGATTCCCCACACATCAACTTAGCACACTCAACTAACAAATACACTAAGTTTTATAACTATCATGAAGATCACAATATACAGAAGCACCTTTGTAAGTTCAACAGTATTTGTAAAACATTATTTTCAATATAGTCTTCCAACAAAAAAAGTTCAAAAGCTCTAGAAATTTCAATTCCAGAAGAGTAATTCTAGTAAGTTCAAAAACTTTACTGTGACTAACGAAATGGTAAAGATTCTGAATGGAAATAACCAGTTCAATGTCACTTAAAAATATTTATAATGCTTTTTTCTGTAAGGAAGACGTTTTTAGCATTTATATGTAGCAAACTGAGCTTAAGGCTTCCTTAACAGCACTAAAAAATACTATTGATAGTGTAGTGTTTGCATTAAATTACACCTTTCTACTGCCCAGATGACATTCTAGGCACAAAAGATCAGCATTTTAGTCAGTTTTATCTTGCCAATTAAACCTTTAGTAACGTGTTTTCTGTTAGGGTAAATGTTGTGGGAGTTTCCAGATAACTATTTTAGATAGCAATGCCAGTATCCTTAAAAAACATAAATATAAAATGCTCTGCTTCACACAGTGTGAACACAACAAGGTGCCCTAGTTTTTTCACGCCAAAGGCATTTCCCTCTATCCATTTGATACAGTGAGAATTGTTCAAGAAACAGAAGGGGAAAAAATGATCTAATTTTGAAGGCTGAGTATCATCATCTTCAATTTTCCTTATTAAAAGATAACACGAAGCATCTCTCACTGAATTTCCTAATGCTTATAAAATCAGCATCCTAGTTCTCAGGATAAAAATAACCTATAATGGAAACTTCCAACCAAAAAAAAATTTCCCCCAAAATATAAAGTGCTAAATGAATACTTTAACCTCAGTATGATAACTCCCTGAATCAGTACTATCCTGAAATAGAATCAGAAACACAATCCTTGACCAATATAAATTGGTATTTTTTCTAGATATTTTTTCATTCACACATAAAATGTTGCAACATACTTTTGTTTCACCCAAACTAAGACAAGAAAAAAAAGTGGTATCATGAAAATTAAAATTCTATTTCTGTCAAGCATATAAACATACATTCTATTTTCTGATTATTTTTCTTCTTTTTTCTTCACCTTTGAGTAATCTATTTGTAACCCTAAATACTTATACTAAGTTCTATAATTATCAGTTATAAAAATACTACCCCATATACTAATCTATAAAAGGTATAAATTTGAAATTTATCACAGTTTAGTATGCTGCCTGGCACACATATCAAGTCTAATGAAAACAATGAATTAAAAAGTATTCTCTCTTTTTTGTTAAGATATGGGGTAACAATCATGTACTTAGAAACTAATTATCCTTTCAATCAAGCCTTGATGATATTCAAACAGTAGTTAAACTACAATGTCTGTTGTTTCCTCTGCCGTTGAAATACTCTTTTAGGTAACATGGATTTCAAAAGCAGTAAAAAAATTAGGCTAGGAAAAACTTCCACCATCACCTCTTCTAATATCTTCATTTTACTGAATTAAAATCTGATTGGATTGCTTTCTACATTATACTATAAACCATTTACTATTAGCCATTTAAAGTTAATGCTGAGAAAAAACAAACTGAATTTTAATTACAGGCTGGTAATCTGTAAGCAGTATCAAATTAACTAAATCAAACTTGTCCATTGAGTCAACTACGTATATGGTTAAAAATTCAACTACCACAAGATTTAAGAATCACTGGTGTAAAAAAGAAAAAAAAAAGAAAGAAAGAAAAGTGATTATGACAGATGAAAAGATATCAAAGATATTCTTTTTTTTATTACCTTGCAAGAATATTTAGTATCCCAACCCCTATAGGAGGAGGTCAAGAGAAGAGAGCCAAGGAGATATTCATTTGGTTTCACACATTATGCTTGACTACTTTTTAAATTATTATGTTTTTAAAATAAACAGATATTTTTTTGTAAACTCTAGAAGTATTTCCAAAGGAATTTTTTTCCTACAATGCTAATACAGTCCCTAGTGGTAGATATGGCTAATACTTGTTGAATTTAAATGGATTCACATTTAAAATAGAGTTTTGTGCTAATTTATGAAACAAAGCCAAAATATATTCCCTCATGAAACAAGTCCTAAAAAAGTATAGGCATTCTAATGTAAAGTTCAGCTATATAGAAATATGATCAATCTTAATAATTCAATCCAGATATATGGTTGACCCTTGAACAACACAGGGTTTAGGGGGGCCAATACCCCATGCAGTTGAAAATCCACGTATAACTTTTGATTTGATTCCCCCAAAACGTAACTACTAATAATCTACTGTTGACCAGAAGCCTTCCCAATAATATAAGCAGTCAATTACCACATATTTTAATATGTGTTAGTAACTTTTTCTTAATTTTTTTCAATATTTCTAGGCTGACTGGTTCATCTGCAAGTTTTTTCAAATTTGTTGCAAATCTACGAAAGCTTTCAAATATATTTATTTTTAAAATTTTGCATATTGGGGCACCTGAGCCAACTTTGATTTTCTCTTGGTTCACACTGATAGTGACATACCCTGCTAGGTATTCACTCTCTCGCCCTCTCTCTCTGCCCAGTCCCTGCTCCTACTCTCTCTCTCTCTCTCTCTCTCAAAATAAGTAAACTTAAAAAAAGATAAAATAAAAATCTGCATATTAAGTGGATACACTCAGTTCAAACCATGTTGTTCAAGGGTCAACTGTATATGCTATGTAAGATCATCAACATGTAAAAATTGGTCAATGGCTTGATTTTAATTAGAAAAAAAAATTTACTCGTGTTAGTTTCCATTAAAAAGTTCTTAAAATATTTCTAAGAATTACTTAAGAATTATGACCAGCTTTTCCATACTGCAATCAAAATGACAATCAAAACATGTTAACATTCACATGTAATATAAATTCTAAAGAATACTGTGGCAGAGCATTACATTATATGGAAATCCTTTATTTGCTTTTTTTATACCTAAGCTTTCCATTTCAGGATTAAGAAGATAAAATGTTCTATTTATTTTCTTCTTCTGGATAAGAATATACCACTCTCTTCTACTTATTATAAAATACCTTTTGGGGAACAGGGGGAAAATAATCAACTGAACTCAGATTTTATTTTTAATTTGTTTAGAGAAAGTGTTAGCCTTTCTTGGCCTTACCCAGATATCAGCCTTGGTGGTGATGGGTTTCCCTCCATAAAGGTTGATCATTTCAGGGGCTCTGTATGACAGAGTTGTATACCTGGCAGTAAATAAGTGAAATGGAGTGGAGATATAAAAAAAAAAAAAAAAATAGATACTATATAGTTTCTACATAAAATACTACAAAAAACTTTTAGGTCCAATAACATAGAGAAATAACACTATTTTTAAAAAGGTCATTAAAAGTCCATCAAGATTGAACAATACAAAGCATCTATACACATTTTTATTCAACAAATGCAACAGCACCTCTAATGATATAAAAACTTAATTTTAATTAAAAATCTGAAATAAAGACAATGGATTGAAAACATAGTTTTCCTTGAATTTGTTTTAAATAATATAATTTGACTCTAAAACTATCCTTATCAAAATATTTTAGTCAATTAATTTAAAAACAAAATGTCTACCCTCTCAAAAATTAATTTATATGTTTATTAAGGAGTTTGTTTTTAGGGACTCTAACATAATTTCTGGCACACAGTAGTAAACCTCCCCTAGGTCTGTTTGTATTGTCGTTGTTTTAAAAGTAATCTAGTTGCCATCATTCTAACTACATTAATTAAGAACACTTCTAGAATTGACTGCCATCATAAGATATCTGGAATTAAAAGATACTGTGAATAAATATTTAGCAACATAAAAACTCGAAACCCATTATGAACAGAAATAAAGTAGTACTCAATTTCATGGCAGAAACTATTAGACTATGGAAGGACTACCTATATCACGGTATAAGTTACTTTTGACTGTTGTATGTTTCATTTATATGAAATATCTTAAGGCTCAACATCCTATCATCTTACTTTTTTGAAATTACCCTGACTGGTGAGACATTCTGAATGATACTACTACCGAGGAGTAACCTACAAAACCAAAATACAAACTGCACGAGGGCAGGACTTCTCTTCACTGCTATACTGCAACACCAACAATAGTGTCCACTGCATGGTAGGCCCTGAATAAACACCTTCTAACTGAATAAATGGTTAGACCATTACCTCCTCAATTGAGCCACAAAGCACAAGAATTCCTCATGAGCCTGCATTCATCACTACTACAAAATTCTACTGAATCTTAACTATACTTCAGATCTCAGCAGTAAGAAATGAAAATTTCAGCAAGTCAGAGATCCTAAAGCAGTTACAAATCACAACGCAATAATTTTTAAATTTATGTATATACACATATATATACATACACATACATATATGTATGTATGCATGTATATGTGTACATACATATATACACATATATATATACACACACACATACATATACATGTATATACACAAACGTATATCCCCAAAAAGCCAATTCAATGATTTGTTCTTGTATTCTTCAAAATATTTATATGTTTACTAAGGAGTTAATTTTTATGGAATCTAACATAATCACCATAGGCTATGTTTCCTGAGTAGAAATACATGGTCTAGAAACCCAAAGTGTTATACAAATGGGCCAGAGTAAGATCAGCTCTCCTTGAGTTCTTTCAAAATGCATACTGCAGTTCAAATGATTTAAACAACTGAGAAATTGTGAGGAAGAGAGGAGACTAAAAAAAAAAAAAAAAAAAACTACTCAGAAATTCCTATTCTGACAGACCTTCGTGCATTATCATTTTATTAAGGTAACTTAACATTTACCTAAGATTTACAAACAGTTCTATTTTCTAAATGAGAAAACAGAAAAGTAAGGGAGAGGTCTTTATAAGTACCCTAGCAACCAGAGAAAGTATGAAACTAAAAAAACATAGAGCAGATATGACCTATTTCTACCACAGAGCTTTCCAATACGCTATTACAAAGTAACAGGTTTTCTAGTTTTCACTGTATTAAAAGTCAATCTTCTTCATCTTAAATATGAAGTAAAAGCTCAGTTTCCAAATAATTTACTATCTTGCTAGCAAGTCCTCAGTATCAGTAAAAACATGATGTTTAACTGAACTCAATAATCATGTAAAACTCCCTTTAATTCCACAAATTAACTTAATACATTTCTTGATAAATACATTTATAATGCACATTAAAAACTTGTATCTGTGACATAGCATATTTTCTACTGAGCTTGAGCAGACATCAATTAACCAGTGCCTATGGCAATAAATATTTCAAAGAAATCTATAAATGGAATACCTAAAATTTGTATTAGCAGAACTGGTCCACAGATTAAGTTACCTAAAATTCTCATGAGACAAAGCGCAATAAAGATAGAAACTTACTTTTTAATTTCTTCTTCTACTAGATTAACTCCATCTTTTTGAGGATTAAGAAACTTATTCGTGGCACTGCCAAAGTCACAGAGTACATAGTTTCCACTATCATTCAACAAAATATTTTCTACCTTCAGAAAAAATAAATAATTAGTAGTATTTTCAAAGTGAAAATTATACTTTTATAACCACGTTTTTACAAAATAAATACCACAACAAAGTTTGTGCCATATATACACAGAGAGAAGAGAAATAAGATAAAAATTATGAGGAAGGCCAAATGAATCAGACCAAAAATATGCCTGATTAGGTCTGTTTCTCCTGCTAAGAACAGAGAAGTGCTCCTCCTATCCCAGGATGATTTTTGCAGGGGTCCAGAAGCACTAAATCCTTTTTAAACCTCTTCTATGAAAAAGAACTAGTAGCAGTAGAAGTCTATAATGCATCTCCATTTTTCATTCTGTAACTTCAGCTTTTCTATAGACAAGTAACAAAAACCATTAAACTTCTAACTCTGGTTGACTCCTAATTCCATTTTTATCTAAAATGCTATCCTGAAAAACACAGTTTTGACCTGATGTGTGAAATTAGAGATAAGAGTGTAGCAATTTAAATAAATGACATACACAGCTTCTAGAACAGAAGGGTGTGGATCTACATCCCAAGTTTGCAACTTGCTAGCATAGGTTCCTTTAGACAATAAAAAGCACTCTTGTGCTTTCATTTCCTTGTCTACAAAATGAGGAAGATAATAGTATCTGTTACATGGACTTGTAAAAGTCAGATGAATTAAAACATGGAAAGAGTTACAAGATTGACTGAAAAAAGCACTCAATAAATGCTACTATTATTATTACATTTTTTCCCTCACAACCTTTTCTACCTTTATGATGCAGTCTTGGATGAGTTATTCAATTGCTTTCCACTCTACCAAAATACTCACATACACTTTTTTTCTATATTTCACATTTAGTCAACTTTTTAAAATATTTGCACACTAACAAAGATTTTTACAAGAAATCTACTTAAAGCAAATGTAGGTTTACATCAATTTACACAAGTAAAATGAACTAAGCATATTAAATAGGGCCTATACTAAAGTAAGCCATTCAATGTCTTTTCTGGTTTTAAATCAAGAAGACTCACCTGGAAACATCAACTTAATATGAAAAAAGTTAACAAACCAAAACAAGATAAAAATCCATACCAAATCATTAGGGAAATGTAAAAGCTGTGTATTCCGAAGAACTGAAATGAACTATACTGGTTATTCAAATTAAAGGACATAAGTCTGAAGTCCTACATTTCAGTCTTGGCTTAATTTGTAACCTATGGTAACAATAGGCTTCCCTAGATGATATTTTCATGGTTAACAAGCTAGAGTCTAAGTGATATCTTCTATTCTCTTGCATCCTAGGGGGATTTTATTATAATCTTTCATAGATTTTGTATAATCAGACGGGATTCATTCAATCATTAAATATTTATTGAGACCTTGGCTATGTGCCAGGCCCCATTCTAAATACTTGGATATATCACTAAATAAGAGACAAATCCCTGCCCACGTGGAGCTTACATGCTAGTGGAAGAGAACAGAAAGTAAACAATCAGCATACTATAAGGTGGTGCAAGACTGAACTCACAGAGAAGGTTAATCTGAGCAGACTTGAAGCAGTATGAAAAATTAGCCATGAGATACCTGGGTATAGAGCATTTCAGGAACAGAAACTTTTGTAATCTTAGGGTTTGTGGGCATCTAAGAAGAAACATATGATTTTAAATGATATGGGTAATGGTATCTTGAGCACTTTGATACTGGGAATATTCAAATCTTTTGGGGGGTCTTTTTCCAACATAACAAGTGGGTGCCATATAGAGGAGATCAGAGCCCACAAAAGGATAAAACGACCTTAAAGAAAATCAACACCAAAATATAATGTATTATAGAAAACTATGGCAAATGATAAATAACTGAGTAAAGAGACCCATTTATGCTTGCCTCCAAAATCTCTGCAAATACCGATACCTAATATGAGTTACAGGAAATAGGAGAAGAGCTGAACTGGAGAGAATCATGTGGAGGGACATTCAACCTGCTTCAATCACGTTCACATTTTTGCTCATATTAAACCTTTTAAAGAAGCCTACTATGTACAACTGAAGCAGAGTAGGGGCCATAAAATCCACTTCTACAGCCATACTAGAAACTCTCAGGGTCATAGAAAGTACAATTTCTATTCTATAGTCCTTACATGGCCTCAGGAAATGTAGCCTGGGACAGAGAGATCCTTCTCAGTGCTGGTAATAAAAACAGGTGTAGATGAAGATACTCGTCCAAGAACATTTTAATGCTAACGTTTTAAAATGTATGAATCCATAAGCAGTCTAAAATTCATACCTTCAGATCCCGGTGAATTATTGGAGTCTTACACTGATGCAATCTTGCAACAGCTTCACAGGTATCACAGAATATCTTTAACACTTCTGCTTCCGTAAAACCTGTCTGCAGCTTCTTATTCATCTGATTCACTACTTGCCCAGCTAACCAAAAAAGTAATTTTGAGAAGACATATTTTTAGTAAATGAAGACTACCACAAAGAACTTAAGAAATGCCTTTATGGTTTCAGATAAAGGGGAGCTGGACTTTTCATAACGCTCATGTAAGTATGCTTACTGTACCACATCATATTGATTCAATAACATATATTTTTTCATGTTTTACATCTCTGAATTAAAAACATCTTAAGATAGATGATGTTCTGCTAATGCTATTGGCCTTTTTTAAAGATTCTAACAACTACGAAATCAAGGTACGCCTTATAATTGACAGTATCATGATCTGAAGAAACAGTTATTCAATACTATGCTAGTTATTAGATAAACAATGGTGAGCAAAGATAAAGTTTATATTATCATGGAATTTATAATCTAAAGGCAGAGATAAACATTAAGCAATTACATAAACACATATAATCTTGTACAATAAAGCTAATATGAGAGAAACCTAAATTTGAATTGGCAAAGGAGGATGGGGAGGAGATGGTGTCAGATGAGGCCCATCTGAGGAAGTGATATTTATGTTGAGACTATAGGATGATTAGAAACTAACAAGGCAGAGAGCTGCCAGAAAAACATGCTAGCAACAGCAAGCAGTACGTACAAAGGCCTCCATTTTGGGAAAGAGCTTAATAAGTCTGATTAACTTAAAACCAATGTAGAGAAGAGGTAAAGTGACATGAGACTGACAAGACAGACAGCCATCAGCCATATTTTATATTTTATCTTGAGAATCAGGGAAACTTCCTGATTTACCTTTTTTTTTTTTTAACAGTTAATCTTGAGAGAAAGAGAGTATGCACAAACACACATGAGCAGGGGAGGGACAGAAAGAGAGGGAGACAGTGAATCCCAACCAGGCTCCATGCTGTCAGTGCAGAGCCTGACGCAGACTGAATCTCACATTATGATCTGAGCAGAAATCAAGAGTTGGACACTTAATCAACTGAGCCACCCAGGTGCCCCCTCCAGATCTAACTTTTTAAAGGATCTCCTTGATTGGGGGACGGGGGAAATCACAAGAGTGGAAATGGACAGAAGGGTTAAGAAGCTAATGCTCTAATTAAGGTATAAGACAAAAAGGCAGAATAACTTCCTAAAATCAGTCATACCAATTGAGCCCTGAGAGGATAAATATATATTACATACACCAGAATAATTGACAGTCTAGTGACAATTCTAAATTATTAAGAAAAAGCTTCCACCACTTAAGAACACAAGAAATACAAGTAATTAAGGGTGCCTGGGTGGCTCAGTCAGTTAAGCGTCTGACCAGCTCAGGTCACGATCTCCTGGCTCATGAGTTGAAGCCCTACGTTGGGCTCTGTGCTGACAGCTCAGAGCCTGGAGCCTGCTTCACATTCTGTGTCTCCCTCTCTCTGTGTCTTCCCCAGTTTGCACTCTCTCTCTCTCAAAAATAAATAAACATTTAGAAAAATTTTTTAAAGAACACAAGTAATCGTGTGATTCACTCAGAAAGCATTCTAAAAAAAATTAAGTTTGGGAATTTAAAAAGGCAAACTTACATTAACTTGAAGCTTTCCTTTAACAAAGTTGGACAAATGAATGCTACTTTGTAATCTGCAAGAAGGTGCATACACACTTGTTTATCTTATTATTACTGTCTAAACAGCATTCTCCTGTATTTCCTAAAATAGCTGGTTTCTTCTTAAAATTTTAAAGCAGAAAAAATACCAAATTCTATCTATCAATCCCCAATTTTCAGAACACTAAAGTATATTAGGTTGTGATTTGTTCAGGATGCCTCATATTACCTGACCAGGCAGCAACTTCCCCCATCCTCTTGTGTGTTAGACACTGATCTTGTTTTAACCAAAAATTAAACAGGATGAAAGTGTTTTATTGGTGCTCATTCACATTCTTGAAATATCATTTACAGCTAAAGAAAAAGCATAACCTTGAACTCATTCTACCTCTTCCAAATTTTCAATGTTGTGATGAGTAGAAAATAAAATTAAACAAATGTTAATCTCTTTTCTAGCATTCACAGATCTTGAATCACAAACTCCAAGTCCCCAGAAAAAGCTAAAAGCTGTAACTGAGCTGTATTTCAAATGTAGAAACAAATAAAATTTCATTATTCAAAATCAAAGTCCTCTGAAGATTAAAGTTACAGTTATTCTAATGAAAAACAAGCAAACAAACAAAATCAGGAGCACCTGGGTGGCTCAGTCAGTTAAGTATCAGAATTCAGCTCAGATCATGTTCTCACAGTTCATGGGTTCAGGCCCAGCATCAGGCTCAGTGCTGACAGCTCAGAGCCTGGAGCCTGACTGGGATTCTGTCTCCTTCTCTCAATGTTCCTCCCCCACTCCCACTCTATCTCTGTCTCTCTCTCAAAAAATAAATAAAACATTAAAAAAATTTTAAAAACAAAAAAAAGTGAGATTCAGAAATCAAACAATGTATACTGCAAATCTTTTAAAACAGGATACATGTAACTCTCAAATTTTTCCATATTTTTCAAAACAGATATCATCTCCTAAATAAAAGCTTTTACACTCTGACCAATTTCACCATTAAAACTAAAAAGTTAACATTTTCCTAACCACTTCATCATCCAACAACCTTCTATAAAGTGCAATCTTACATTCCATTTTAATTTTGATAGGACTTCAGCTTTTTTATAAAATAATTTAATCTGTAGTAGATTGCACCATTGGCCCCAAATCTTCAACCCTCACTTTATCCCTGCCCTTTGCCATGTCACTGCACTTTCTCCCAATGAATGGAACAAAGAGAATACCTTGCTCTTTAACAAGGGCTCAGCCACAGGACTTATTTTGGCCGAAAGAATAATGCAGAAGAAGTGGCAGTGTGCCAATTGCAAGTCTAGGCCTTAGGAGACCTCATGTCTTCCACTTGCCCACTTGTATTTTTATTTTCTCTATGAGAGAAACATCCCCAAAACAGCTTCTCATGACAGAGAAAAGAAGGAGAAACATATGAAACAGAGCCACTCCAACTAACCCACTGGCATGTGGACAAGCCCAAGTAAAATGAACAGTGTCATTCCACCAAGCTCAATCTAGAACAAGTGACCCATTGGTACACAAGCCATCATAAATGACTGTTGTTTTATGTTACTGAGTTTTGGGATGTTTTGTTATTAAGCAAAAGCTAACAGGTAGGTCATCCATGGGAATTTCTATAGAACGCCTCCTAGAAAAAAAGCTCCTTTCATAAAATGATGGAAATATATTCAAAAGACCAACTCTGATTTCTGGTACTTCAAGCATGTATTTCTCTTTAACTTATACACAAGAATATTAATAAATTTAGCAGTGTCAAATCATAAACCCACAAAGATCTAAGATTT
This sequence comes from Crocuta crocuta, assembly GCF_008692635.1. Taxonomy (NCBI): domain Eukaryota; kingdom Metazoa; phylum Chordata; class Mammalia; order Carnivora; family Hyaenidae; genus Crocuta; species Crocuta crocuta. The sequence goes on along the minus strand of NW_027530998.1, from coordinate 1,452,595 downwards.
CACAAAAGATGACTGTAAACAAATTGATACCTCTAACCATGACTGTGCGTATTGACTATATAATACATTCTTCTACTTCCTATGCAGTTTCATCCCTTCCATAATCAAAACCAATGTATCTGATCTACATCCATAACACTAACTGCCTTACAAAAGTACCTTCATTCTTAAACAATTTTATGTAATACAATCAGCTTTTATAGAAGTAAGAGGAAAGTAATTATTCTCCCATTCTTTACCTCTCCAATTCACTCTTCCCCCATGAAAAGAAAAGGAACTTATCTGATTCATCTGAGAAAAAGGAATTGAGTATGCCCTATTCAGATCTTCTGGATTCCTTCTCTAGGATATAACTGCCCACTCAGAGGGAACATTCTAATCTATAGTGCATGCAGTAAGTTTAGATGGTAAAACATTTTAAAGAAACTTTCTAACATGAAAAAAATTTCAGAAAAACAAAAACACAAGGAACAGAAGAAAACTCTTTTTAAAAGCTAGAATAACTGCAGACAACAAAAGGCACCTAAAACAAGAGCAAAGTGCATTTTAATGAAGAACAACAGTGAGAGAATAAGAGTACTTGGAAATTAAAAATAAATAGCAGAAATGCAAAATTCTATAGAGAGTTAAAAGATACATTTAAGGAACTCCCAACACAAGTAGAATTTTTAATGAGAGGAACAGAGAATGAAAAAGAACTGAGTGCCCAGCAATAAAGATACCAAAACTGACCCATAACCAAAGCAGATACACCTGAGATTTTAGAATGCTAGAGTTAAAGCAAAGATTCTAAGTGTCCATGGAAAAAAAGAGGTCACGTCAAAAAAGTAAAGAATCGTAATGCATCAGATTTCTCAATAGTAACAACTAGGTAAAAAATGGGATAATGCTTTCAAAATTCTAGCCCAAAATTATTTCTAACCTACAACATTTTAGCCAGCCAAACTAACAATATGGATGCAGAATAAAAATACTTCTATTCATACAAGGTTTCAAATAGGTTTCCTTCCATAATCCATTATCTCAAAGCTACTGAAAAAAAGTACTCTATTTAATGGAGGTAGGTAAAAACAAGGGAAGAGGCATGAGTAGTAGGGAAGAAGGCAAAGGAAGTTCTCAGAGGCACAGCTAAATGCTGTTCACAATTAAGCAGAACTGAAGTCTCCCCAAAGTATGTTTCTATGGAGGAAAAAGTAAAATTGACACAAATATGTAAATACTACGTAAAGATTTATATTTCTATTGAAGAATGTTGGGCTAAAATACTAACATATATGAAGGAAAATAGACAAATATCAATAGGTAATTATTAACTCCAAGAAAAAAATTAAAAACATTAAAAAAATAATTTAATTACAGACTATTAAACATCACAGTTAAAATGGAAAGCAAAATAAATACCGATTTTTAATTTAATCTAAAAATTAAAAATTAAAAATACACTGCTCTAACAGTTAAATCCTCATCTTCACTTGGAGATACTCTCTAAAACATTAAAATTAGGGTCACCTGGATGGCTCAGTCAGGTAAGCATCAGACTCTTGATCCTGGTTCAGGGCATGATCTCACAGTTTGTGGATTTGAGCCCCATGGCAGGCTCTGTGCTGGCAGTGCAGAGCCAGCTTGGATTCTCTCTCTCACCCCTCTCTCTCTCTGCCCCTCCCCTGGCTTGTGCCCTCTCTCAAAATAAATTAACTTTAAAAAATAATAAAAAATAAACATAAAGCCAGAAAAAGCACTAGCAAACATTCATTCAAGAGCCTCCTAATGCCCAGAATCACATACTTCTCCTTATTTTCTAAGTTCCCTCTGTTTCATACTCTAAGGATCTCATTAAAACTACACATTTTCCTCTATATAATGAAGTGTAGAAATACAGAAGTGCATATGAGGAGAAATATCTCAACGATTTTTAAAATGAATGCCTCTGAGGAGAGGCATGGGGCAGGAAGATACTGATTTAGCCACAGCTTAACAAAACCATTTGACTTTTTAAACCATATACAGGCATCACTTTGATAAAAATAAAAACTTCATGTGAATCAGCTTGCTGATTCAAACCAGATAAAAAAGAATTTTAAGTTTTTAAAAAGCAAAAAAGAACGTCTTCCTCAAAATATAGCTCAGGTCATACTTCTACTTTAAAATAAAATATATGCCCTAAAAATTGAAGTTCATTTGGTGCTCCTTTTAAAATGTCTTCTGGATGACTATTAATTAAACTATTCCAGGGTTATGATTATGCTAGATTCAATTTTCTTTAAAAAATTAGCCAAGGGCTATCTATACAAATACCCAAGGGCTACTCTCTCCAGCTAAGATTTAGTACCACAAATGCTAGAATTCAGGAAAGTGGAGTAAAGAACATCTATATCTTCTCCTTAAAGAGATCACAATGTTTTACAGTAGAAGATACATGTAAGAGAAAACAATCAGGATAACACCTAAATTTTTATATGATATATGGAAATAATTTTCAAATATATCACAATAGATACTATAATTCTGATTCACTTCATTTTCCCGTCCATTCCTGCTCACAAGACTAGAATAAATGAGACTGAATTTTCTCCAAAACTACCACCATCAGCCTACTTACTCCTCCAACATTCAGGAAATGACAAGTGTTTCTAATATAATAATAAAAAATCATACCTGTCTTAAGAGAATCTAAATATAAGCCAAGGCTCCCTAGAACCCAAATTGTCAGATACAGTCTGATTTTTAAAATTTCTTTAAAAGTCTGCAAAAAATGGATTAATTTCAAATACATTAAAGTAAAAAAAATTTCTGAGATTTTTAAAATTATTATTATTAAGGCACACTATACAAGTAAATACTTCTTTGAAAAACCATTATTGAGCCAAATAAAATACAGTGTTTAATCTTCTGGTATTTATAGTAAAACCCCAAGACTCTATAAATTTATAAATATTACAGATCAAAATGCATCTAAATTTATTACACTTGATATATTTAAAATTAAGATGGTAGACTGCTGGAAAAAATCTTGTAACACTAATACTGCCACATTATGCTTTTCCTGGACTATAAAAAAAAATAAGGAGAGCATGATGTGTAACTGCTCTTTACCCATTTAGATCTGTTTTAAACACAACAGCATTTTTCCAATTGTCACTTAATTGCTATCATTACTGCAGCAATGACGACTAGATTTTAAATATTACTTAATAGCATTCCTTAATTATATAATTAAGGCTGAGATTATGAGAAGTGTCCAGAATCAGGTGACAGCTGCCCAGGGAGAAACCAAGACACCTAGTAAACCATTTTAAGAGCAACTTTTCTTTATCAATATAAAACAAATGCAGAAAAATACTTACCTCGGCAATATTCCATTAAGATAAGCACTTCCCATACATTATCACTAATTGAGTTAACAGCACAATCCAAGTAACTCACAATATTTTTGTGACCAGACAGTTCCTTCTGTTAAAAAAAAAAAAAATTTTTAAAAACATACATTGTAAAGCTCTATTAGCAATGGTTTGAAGTCTAAATTAATATATTTGAAGAATTTCACAAAAGTGAATGAAGTATGGAATCTGACATATTTCAAAAAGGTTTCAACACTTTCAATGAAAAGTTTGCTTACAGGGGTACCTGGGTGGCTCAGTCAGTTAAGTCGGCTCAGGTCATGATCTGATGGTTCGCGAGTTCAAGCCCCGAGTCAGGCTCTGTGCTGACAGCTCAGAGCCTGGAGCCTGCTTTCAATTCTGTATCTCCTCTCTCTGTCCCTCTGCCACTCATACTGCCTCTCTCCCTCTCTCTTTCTCTCCCTCCCTCTCTCTCGCTCTCAAAAATCAACATTGAAAAAAAAATTTTTAGTTTAAAACTCTTACATGTGGCTGCCATTTTCTATAAGCAAATATTCAATGAACGCTAATTTTTTTTTATTGTTTATTTTTTAGAGAGAAAGCAAGCGAGCAAGGAAGGAGCAGAGAGAGAGAGGGAGACAAAGAATCCAAAGCAGGCTCTGTGCTAACAGCAGAGAGCCCAATGTGGGGCTTAAACTCACAAACCACAAGATCATGTCTCAGCTGAAGTAGACGCTTAACCAACTGAGCCACCCAGGTGCCCCTCTGAACAATAATTTTTAAATTCAATCAGAAAAAAAAATGGTTCACTCAAAACCGAAAGTCTCCAAAATAGTGTGAAAGATAGTGCTTTGAGACTCCAGAATAAATTATCAGAACTTTTACTTATATTTATTTTCATGTAAAAATTTTTTCAATTAAGCTCTAATATTTATGAATTAACAATTACACTCTTATTTGTTTGTTTTGCCTATAATATATTGCAATTTATGTGTATCCAAGTAAGTGGACTTTTGAATATATACATTTTAACTAAATAAATTACAAAATGAATAAGTGGCTAAAAAAATTTTCTATTAAGAGACCACAGGTTAAAGATAATACTAATAAAAGTACAAGAAAATTAAAAATGGCAAATCTGACACTTTTGTTCATAATCGTCAGCATATAATGAGGTTAAAAATAATAATCTAATTAGGTCTGTCTGGAAATTTAAAAAACAATTATCAACAATACTTTTTAAAATAAATTTACACCCGGGACGCTTGGGTGGTAGCTTAGTTGACTGAGTGTTCGACTTTGGCTTAGGTCATGATCTCACAGTTCCTGGGTTCGAGCCCTGTGTCGGATTCTGTGCTGACAGCTCAGAGCCTGGAGCCTGCTTCAGATTCTGTCTGACCTCTCTCTCTGCTCTTTCCCCACTCGTGCTCTCTCTCAAAAATAAAGGAACATTAAAAAAATTTTTAAATAAATTCACATCCGCTATCAATAATAAACCTGATTTTAACTGTGTAATATAAGTTGAGATATTACCTAATGAATGGCAGCAGAACATGTATTTCATAAATACATAAATATAATGGGAGATGGGTATCAAAAAGAGTTGGAAGACCGCTGTTCTGACGAGCTAATCTCCCTAAGTTATCTTGTTCAAAAGCAAAGAATTTGAGTGTTGTGGCTACTGATGATGACTGTATTTTACATCTCTCAAAATTACACAAATTCTATTGAAAGCAAGAATCATGGCACAATGGTACCATATCTAGACTTGAGTTAGAAAACTTAGCCTAAGAACTATGATCTTGGGGTAAATCTCTTCACCTTTTTGACTAATGGCCTTTTTCAAAAGCTTTTATTTTTATTTTTTTTAATGTTTTTTATTTATTTCTAGGAGAGAGAGAGAGAGACAGCGTGAGCAGGGGATAGTCAGAGAGGGAGGGAGTCACAGACTGAAACAGGCTCCAGGCTCTGAGCTGGCAGTCAGCACAGAGCCTGACGCGGGGCTCGAACCCACGAACCGCGAGATCATGACCTAAGCGAAAGTCGGACACTTAACCAACTAAGCCACCCAGGCGCCCCTAAAAAGCTTTTAAAGAGCAAGTCTTAAAGCATAATCAAGTCTAGTCTAACCAGGGAATAGGGACAATAAATGAAGAGTCAGATAAGTCATGCTATATAAATGTGCCTATCTTTGAATAAAAGAGATAAAAATATGTGTGTTGATAAAGATGCCGATACAAAATGGGAAATCTCTCTCTTAGCAGCTGGATAAGTAGGAATGATATTAAGAAGTGTTTATAAGGATGTGGAAAAACTGGAATCCTCCTACATTGCTGATGTGACCATAAAATAATTCAGCTGCTAAGGAAAACAATTTAGTGATCCCTAAAAAAGTTAAACACAGAATTACCATAACCCAATAATTCCACTCTTAGATATAAACCCAGAAAAACTAAAGAGATACTCAAACAAATACATATACAAACATATTCATAGCAGCACTATTCACAACAGCCAAGAGGTACAAATGGCCCAAGTGCCCATCAACGGTTTTAAAAAAGTTCATCAACAGATGAATAGAGATAGATAGATAGATAGATAGATAGACAGACAGACAGACAGATAGGCAAACAGACAGGCACACCCAACGGAATATTATTCAGCGATAAAAAAGAATGAAGTACTGATACACACTACAATGTGGATGAACCTCATAAACATGCTAAGTGAAAGAAGCCAGACAGAAAAATTCATATATCCAAAAATTTTAAATATATATAGAGTTAGCACTTGACAAACAGTGTATGAGGAAGAGGAAGAGAACAGAAGAAAAGGAGGAGGAGGAAAAGAAGAGGTGAAGAGAGAGGAGGAGGAGGGAGAGAAAAAAGATGAAGTGGAGAGAGTGGGAAGGAAGATGGGGAAGGAGAGAAAAAAGAGAAGGAAGAAGGAGAAGTAGAAGAGGGGGAGAAAACGGAAGAGAAGGAAAAAGAAGAAGAGGTGGAGGAAACAGAGGAAGGGAAGACGAAGAGGAGAAGAAAAAAGAGGGGGAGCAGGGGAAGAAGGAGAATAGGGGGAGAAGGAAGAAGAGGAAAACAACAAGCCACCAGAGCACTGAGAATAAGATACCCTAGAAAGAAAATTTTTATTTTGTAGGCTTTTAACTGTTTAGTTAACCAACTTACTGAAATTTTGTTAATGAACTACTAAATTTTTTTTTTTACTTTTCCTAATATTTAAAAAAAAATTCCCTTACTCATAAGGGAAGATATAGATATCTTACCATATATTGCAGTATACACCAAAAAAAAAAAATTGTAATAACAATAAGCTTTACTGCATGAATTTAAAAGTGAAAAGCAGGGGGGCACTTGGGTGGCTCAGTCAGTTAAGCATCTGGCTTCAGCTCAAGTCATGATCTCGTGGTCCATGAGTTCAAACCCTGCATTGGGTTCGGTGCTGATAGCTGAAGAGCCTGGAGCTTGCTTTGGAGTGTGTGTGTGTGTGTGTGTGTGTGTGTGTGTGTGTGTCCCTCTCTCTCTCTCTCTCTCTCTCTCTCTCTCTGCCCCTCCCCCACTCGTGCTCTGTCTCTCAAAAATAAACGTTTGAAAAAAAAATTTTTTTAATGAAAAGCAGGGGCACCTGGGTGGCTCAGTCAACTGAACACTCAGGTCTTGATTTCAGCTCAGGTCATGCTCTCATGGTCTTGAGATGGAGCTCATGTTTGCGTGAAGCCTGCTTAAGATTCTCTCTCTCCCTCTCCCTCTGCCCCTCCCTTGCTCATGCTCACAAGTGCACACCCTCACTCTCCCAAAAAATTAAAATAAAAAATAAAAACAAAAACTAATTGTTGTTAGTGAATATAAACAAATACAGTGAATGTATTAAACACCCATGGGAATGGTAAACACCAAATTCTGAACAGTGGCTTCTTTTTGGATGAGAACAGTATAGTGATACAGCCAGAAAGGAATACACAGAAGGCTTCAACTGTATCTGTAAGATTTTAATTCTTAAACTGGGTAGTGCATAAACTGGTATCCATCATGTAATTCTCTAAATTTTTCAATTCTCACAATATTCCATAATTAAAATGTATTTTAAAGGTGGGGGGGAGGAGTAAAAGAGTTTGCCCATTAAACTACAATAAGGAAGGAAGAAAGGAAAAAGGAGAGGAGGAGGTTGGCTATATTTACCCCTAAGTGTGTCTATAAAGAATGCATTTCAAAGGTTTTCTAGATGTACATAAACCAATAAGCAGCTTACCTAAAAGCTAGTTAACGTTACAATGCAAAACCAAAAGAAAATAGACCAAATTTTTGAAATGGAATTACTCTTTCACTTACCATAATTGTAATTTCCCTTTTACAAATGTTGAGGTCTGGCAGGTTATTGACATACATTCGCTTCAATGCGTGGCGAATTCCACCATGTGTCCGCACCAGAAAAACCGTGGAAAACCCACCTGGAAAAACAAGTAGTAATTAAAAAGACTCAGAAACCACTTAATCAAAATCATGGAATATTTTCATGGAATAGTCTCAAAATCATGGAATATGAGGAGCTTAATCCCAGAGAGAAATAAACTGACTGTACACAAGACCAAAATAACAGTAAGCAGTCATTTTATTAGATTAAAAAAACAAAGTATTGGCTTCCTATGCTAATCACAAAGGAGTACATAGAAAATAACGTGCATCTCAAATGAATATGCTTCTCTGGGGGCGCCTGGATGGCTCAGTTGGTGAAGAATCCGACTTTGGCTCAGGTCATGATCTCGCGGTTCATAAGTTCAAGCCCCACATCAGGCTCTGTGCTGACAACTCAGAGCCTAGAGCCTACTCCTGATTCTGTGTCTCCATCTCTCGCTACCCCTCCTCCACTCATACTCTCTCTCAAAAATGAATAAGCTTCAAAAAAAAAAAAAAAGAATATGCTTCTCTTTTAAAAGTTAAAATACTAAAATTCCATTTTGCATGAGAATAGATCTTACACAATATTGGAAAATGTCACAACATAACTGTATTACTATATACTCTGGCACATACTAGGATTGCCTACTCACTAGCCTCCCCCTCTCTGTGATAAGAAAACACTGATGTTATTTGAAACATCAACAGGATCAGATGGGTGGGTCCCTCTCCAGTTCCAGGGGATGAACCAACACTGTTGTGAGGCAGTAATGGGAATCTCATTTCCTGTTGTCAGTAACTGATTTAGGATTGGACACGTAACCAATTTTGCTATGGGACATAAGGAAAAACTTGTTGGGAATTATAGGGAAAGACTGTCCACCCAGAGATTTGTGAAGAAGTCCATGCTCTTCCTTTGGCCTTTGGATTTTGTTGTATATGAATCCAATGTTTAGACCTACCACAGCTATCTGTGGCAATGACAGAAAATGGTATCGGAGAAAAAAAAATGACCCAGAATACTGACACAGTTAGGCTACTGAATTAAACAACTCTAGAACCCCCTCCTTCCAGAACTCTTACAAAATATAAGTGTCCTCATTATTTATGTCATAGTTATGTGGAGAGTCTGTTAACTGCACTTGAGAAAGCAAATCTGAAACACATTGCTAGGTATTCTAAAGAATTACTTCTGTCATATCTAAACAAAGACTTCTACCTGAAGTTTTTAAACCTCATCTTGGTATAAAGGCTACTGTGTTGCTTATTGTAGTTAAAAACAAAAAACGGTGTGTCACCTGTATCGATTTGATAGGTCTTATAAAGCAGCATCCGGAGCAATAAGGCACTTGCACTCTGATTCAATGCAAGTAAGTCAAAGGAAAAGTAAACTACTGGGGATAAATGATAGGGGAAAAAGAGCTCCTAAAACACTCCAGAATCAGTATGGATTCAATCCAGGGTCTCCATTTCCCCAACTGTAGATACAAGAAACTGGAAGACTCCCACCTTGTAGGTTTGGATTTCCATATAGATATGGAAATATATACGATGTAGGGGAAATCAAATCAACCAACCCACAAGGTGGTTACCAGGAGAGAAAAAGATGGAATTTGGGAAAGATATTTCAGGTAAAAGCTCTAACAGTGCAGAGTTGCTTTTTTTAAAGTTCAGTTAACATTAATTTCAGATGCAAAAATTAACAAATTAGCACTAAAAAAGTGCTAAACTATTCAAATTTTATTTTATTTAAAAAAATTAAAGAAAATGCTAAAAGTCAGATCTAGACATGGTAGTAGTATAAGTGAAGATAAATAATTTAAACAGCATTTGTTTCTAGATATTTATCTAGAGATTACTTTAGAACAATGCTTCCCAAACATAGCTATACATAAAAATAGCCTAGTAAGCTGGTAAGAGAGACAGAAAGAAAGAGAGAATGAATTTATCTTCAATAGTTTTCCAAGTTCTGACCACAAGTATGAATCAGAAAGTCTCAATCAGGCCTAGTAAATATACTGCTAAAAATCCCCTGGCTCACTGTAGTCTTCTACCTCTGTTTATGCTCTTATGAATATATAATAATATAAACTGTTTATTAACCAGGGGTTGGGGGGTAGTCTCCCAGCTCCTTCTGATATACGACCTAGTGAAGTATCCACTGAACCAGAGAAAAAGTTTCTGGACAAACCATGAATCCTATATATCCATTCTCAACCACCCACAAAGCAAAAGTAAATTTATGCCAGTGAGTTAGCAAAATTAGGGAAAAAATATTAAGTTTTCTTCATAAAACCCCTGCTCCTAAAAGCTAAAGTTTGTTAGTTTCATTAGTCATTGATCTGGCCAAATGTTTTCTAACTTTCTAACATCAACTATGGATTTATACCTAAATAAAGTAAATTATGGTCATGAATAGTGCCTGTTTTGAGAAAAGGAATATTTGTATTTCTCCAAATACTGTATTTTCCAGCATTTTCTAATTATTTATAAGCTAATATTTCTGTTACAAGAATGACTTAGGGGGAAGTAACTAGTTAAAATATTATAGCAACTCAAGAGAGGAGTATCATCTGCTTGCCACCAATCCATGTGTACCAAATTCTACAATACATATTTTTCCTCCCAGAAATCTTTCATTACCAATCCAATTCATGTTCATCACTCCCTCGGAATTTTTATCTGGAGTTTTGACTATATTAACCAAGTACTTCAATTCTCAACTCACTGGATAAATATATCACAGGATTATTGGCAGTTACTACAAATTCCACTTATTATATATCTCTATGTCCAATTCAATATACAGTTTAAGTCCAAGTCAAGGGACAGTCCCATAGTCATAGGACTATGAGGGTATTATTAAGCATTTCAAATAGTCTCAAAATTCCAAGAAAATGAAAGAACTAATGACAAATATTGGTCTGGCAGAGTAAAATGGGTACTGCTATCTTTTGTAATCTATAAATCATGTAATATAGGCATTCCTTCCAATTTGTGGGTATATATTCTGAAAAGCAATGGTTATCAGCCTCCCCGTTTTTTTCTAGGGTAGGACATGGTGTTCACATGTTAAAACAATTCCACAAGCTGCCTAACTTAAATATCACCTCTTTTGTCCCCAACCCAACACAAAAAGTAATCATATTTAAATGAAGGAGTGGCTTTAGGCCAATCTGAATTTGTTTCAATTAGCAATATTTAAATAATGACAATGTAGTTTGTACTTGACTGAATAACACCTTGGAAAGCACTGCTCTAGAGATGCCAGGTGCCTTGGGTAATTGTTTATGAACATAGGCATGTGTTTCCACACACTAACTTTTCCTCCTGATAAACTAGTAGTTATTCCTCTTATTAAGCCATTATTTTTCCATGTTTTCATTTGTTTTACTTTTAATTTGCTGATGGTGTACATATGTATTCAGAAATGTATTCAGAAAGATAACATGAAAGAATGAAAACATGAATGATAGAACCAATTTCTTTATTTTCATATCTTCCTTGAACTTCCTTCCTCTGGCATAGGTATTAATTTACCAACTACAAGTCCCCAAAGGAGTAGAAATTCATCAGTGACAAAATAATCCTGAGAACAGGGCTAAGAAGTCCACTAAGTTAAGTGAACAAGAAAGCAAAGACCTGGATTAAGATATTAGTTTTATATTGTAGTCAGCCTGAGGTAAATCATAATGAGCAAGCCTCCATTTATTTTTTTTTTTTAATGTTTTATTTATTTCTAGGAGAGAGAGAGAGGGAGTCACAGACTGAAACAGGCTCCCGGCTCTGAGCTGGCAGTCAGCACAGAGCCCGACGCGGGGCTCGAACCCACGAACCACGAGATCATGACCTAAGCGAAAGTCGGACACTTAACCGACTAAGCCACCCAGGCGCCCCAGCAAGCCTCCATTTAATTTCAAGTGCTAGCCACCCAGGAAATCCTCCAATTACCTTATACTCATTAAGTTTGTTTTTAAGGCAACTTTAATGTAGGTTTTATCAAATAATGTTTATACAAATGTCTGGTTTCAAAACATATGCATCCTTATATAAAGTTCAACCTCTCTTCCCGCACACCTTTTTCTTTTGACAAAAATAGGATCATCTACACAGACTACAGTAACACATGGCTTAACTCATTCTTTTTAAAAAGCTGTATAGTATGCTATACCACGTAAGTATTATAATTTGATCATCTCCAAAGTGTTGGTCATTCAACATAGTCTGGTATTTTATTTATCTGTCTCTTGCCATTATGGACAATGAATGTTGCATTAAACACCCTTGTACAATCTTTCTTAAGGACTGGTGTTTTCTTCCTGTAGCACAGATTTCCAAGGAAAAGTCTATCAAAGGAAAAACACATTTCAAGTTTGATACTGCCAGATTAAACGCCGAAAGGTTACAGCAACTTCTGGAAGCAACATAAGACACAGTTTTCTCACAGGCTCACTAGAAGTTACTAAGACATTTAAAATTTTGCCAACTTGAAAGAAAAAGACTCATGGCATTGTTATTTCTATCTTGTTTTCCTCTCAGTCTCAGTGAAATTGAGCATCTCAGCCTCTTTTTTGTTGGCCACTTCTATTCCCTCTTCTGCATCTTCCCTTCCTATCATTGGTCCCTTTTTCTAAAAGGTTACCTTCTTCTTTCAGTTGTAGGAGAGCATTATAAAATTCTCTTAACATGCAAGGAGTACAATATTTTCTCCTGGTCAATCATTTGTTCCATTAGGTATGTGGATGGTGTATTTTGCGAATTTAAGGACACATGTTAAATGTTTTTATGAACATAAAAAACAACATGCAGAGACACACACAAAAGTTTGGCTCAGAATCCTATAATTAAGAGAAGAGGAACAATTTTTCCTTCATATGCTACTGTAGTGTTGGATGTTATAACAGGTATGTGTTTTACTGGTAATTGTTACATAATGTAGAAAATTTATTTTAAGTGAATGAGAAAAGTACCTGTCACCTTAAAACAGATAAAGGAATGACACTGCTATAGGGTAAAAGCAGCATACAAAAGGAAGTCACACAAAGTCAAGAGACTTCCAATTAATATATGGTGGCCTAAACCCTAGCATTTACCACTGTACTTCTCCAAAACAAAAATAAAGGATTTTTTAAAATTTGTTTAATGTTCTTTATTTTTGAGAGAGACAGAGCACAAGCAGGGGAGGGGCAGAAAGAGAGGGAGACACAGAATCCGAAGCAGGCTCCAGGCTCCGAGCTATCAGCACAGAGCCCGACATAGGGCTCGAACCAACAAACTATGAAATCATGACTTGAGCCAATGACTCAAAGTTGGACGCTTAACTGACTAAGCTACCCAGGTGCCCCAATAAAGGATTTTTAAAGGCATAAATCCATAAGGTCAAAGAGAATGAAAGAAACAAGACATGTCAACAAAATATGGGGAAATGAAAAACTTATGGACACATGGTAAAGGATTAAACAGAACAGAGAAAGACCTTGGTTGGAAGAGGGAGGAAGCAAGGATGAGCAAGAAGCAAACCTAGTCTAACGGCATAAACCTGAAACACTAAAGAATTACAGGGGCCCTTTGAATGCAGGGATGCAATGAGAAAATAAGAAGAATGTCATAGTCTTCATAAAAGCAGTCAGACCACTAGATTCCTTACTTATCCAATTCCAACACTACACCCAGGCAGGATGAGTTAAACCAGCAGTAACCTGGGACACCAGGCACCATTTGGAGGCAAGGGGACAGGAGAGGGGAGGGAAAAGTATCGTTTTAAAAACAAGAGAATTAAGTAAAAGTCTACATACTGAAAAGATAATCTCCACCTAAAGACCACTGTTAAGCTACAAGAACCAGGCATACAGACATACAGTGCATACTAATCACCAGAGATGAGAGAAGTTCTCTTCTTGGAATAGAAGAGATGGAATAAAAAAAAATACAGAAACTGAAATTTGGGAGTCAGACAATGAAAACAAAGTAAGTTTCTGACTCATCACACTAAAGTGAAACCCAGAATCAAGAAACGCAATTTGCAAAAACCCCTTCCAATCATCACTGTAAAGAGCCTCACTCTTAAAAAAAAGAAAAACAAAACAAACAAAAAAAACAGACATCAAAGTTTCATCAAACATTCACAGAAAGCCTACAACATGAATAAGAGATGAAAAGAAGCAAGCAGGAAAAAAGGAACTTTGAAAGAGATGCTGGGAGCTAAAGAAATCATCCAATGAACCTATAAATATTTTCAGGGTGGAAGGAAAATACTAGTCATAAAATAAGATCAGGGTCCTGTAAAAGGGATATGCACAGAATGAGGAATGACTTTTGCATATTTAAACTAAGAGATCAAAAGGGAAAATTTTTAACAGAGAAGCTAGAAGACAAAATTAAGGAAAATTTCCAGAGCAAAAAAATAAATAAATAAGAGACAAAAGACAGGAACATAAAAGGACCAATCCAATAGATCTAATATCACAATAATAGAAGTTCCAGAAAGAGAAAAAAGAGAAGATAAAGAAGAAAAGTATATCAAAGATATAACACACACATACAATCCCAAACTTGAAATACATAAGCTAACCCAACATATATACAATGAAATATTAGTTATTAAAAAGAATGAAATCTTGTCATTTGCAACAACATGAATGAATCTAGATGGTATAAAGCTACATATGTCAGAGAAAGATAAATACTATATGACTTCACCCATATGTGGAATTTAAGAAATAACACTAACAAAGAAAAAAAGTATAGGCAACAAACTGGTGGTTACCAGAAGGGAAGTGGGTGGGGGATGGGTGAAATACGTGAAGAGAATAAAGAACACACTTATCCTGGGGCTCCTGGGTGGCTCAGTTGGTTAAGTGTCTGACTCTTGATTTCGGTTTAGGTCATGATCTCAGCAACATGGGATGGAGCCCTCATCCAGCTCCACACTGTCAGTGCAGAGCCAGCTTGGGATTCTCTCTCCCCCTCGGTCTCTGCCCCTCCCCAACTCATACAAGCATGCACACTCTCTCTCAAAATAAACTTAAAAGAAAAAAGAAGAATACACATATCATGATGAACACTGAGTAATGTATAATTGCTGAATCACTATATTGTACACCTGAAATATAACAACACACATTAACTATACTGGAATTTTAAAATTAAATTAAAATTTAAAAATTAAAAAAAGATCCATATCAAGGCTCATCATCATGAAATTCTGAGATTCAGGATAAACAGAAGATCTAAAAGCTACAGAAAAAAGTTTTCAATGGTGGCAAATTTGCCTTCGTAAGGGGTGGCTTTAGCCCTATATCTTTATCTGGTCATCTCACAAGCAATGAGTGAATATGTAAGCACAATTAAGCTCATACTATTTTTAAATGGGCATATTATATACTGATGGCATCATCTTATCAAATACTTCATTGCCTAGCTGAAATTAATCTGAAAATTTGTACAGTTGCTTCAACAGTTTTCTATTTCCAAGTCATCATTACTTTCCAAAGATAAAAACAGTAAGATACTGAATAAATAATAGTAAGAATAATGCCAATAAATAATAACAAAAATGTCCAGGAGACATGCTAGAATCCATATATTACTATTAGATGACCAAAACAAAAACAAAAAACCTAGACATTATATTGTGACCAAGACTAGGTATTCC
Source organism: Crocuta crocuta (assembly GCF_008692635.1). Lineage (NCBI taxonomy): Eukaryota > Metazoa > Chordata > Mammalia > Carnivora > Hyaenidae > Crocuta > Crocuta crocuta. The sequence continues at coordinate 1,437,194 of NW_027530998.1, read as the reverse complement.
AAAATCATCATTTAAAAGAAGAGACTAACCAGAGAAATGAAACAATAGCACTTGATCCTTTATATTAATAACAGACACTAGAGGGGATTAGAGGTTTTGAAGCAACAAGCACTGCTATGTATAAATGGAAGACAGAGTAACAGCTGTTATAAATTAATGAGCACAAAGTTATAATTTATTTGATGAATGAATCAATGAATGATGGCAAAACACTCCATTAAATTTTCTCTTGGAATCCATTGCAGCAAGGGGGAAGAGGGAGCAAGGCTTTTGGAGTCAAGATCTGGAATTAAATATTTACTCCACCATTACTACTTATATGAACATAAGGCATGCTAACTTCTGAGTCCTAGTTTCCCCATACATTTGGCAAATATAATAAGATCTTGCAGGGCTGTTATAAAGAGTGAATGAGATTACGTAGGTAAAGTGCCTAATATCACCTATTGCATAGATGGTAACTGTTATAGTTACTATGGTTACTATTATGCTGCTGTTATTAACACTACTCCATCTTATGAAGGTTAGATTTAGACTACACGTTTTCAGGAATACAAAGAATAGAAATATACACAGTTAAGATCCAAAGAGACAATATTTACCTGTACAAACATGCCCCAATTACTTGTACAACCAGGTATAAATAAAATGGCATGCATAATTCAAAACCAAAATTAACTTTGTAAAATAATACTTCTTTTTAAAGGCTTGGAAATTTGCAAAAGTTAAAGAAGGCTAAAAATAACCTTTTTTTCCCCCCTAAACATAATAAACCACCTCTATGTTTTAGTTTCTTAAAAGTAGTGTCTAATGGAAAGCAACCCACAAAAGCCACTCAAAATGATGTCTCAATGAACCCTTTCTCCATTCATTTTAGGGTAGAAATGTCCTACAAATTATGTTTATTAAAAAGCATTACTCTGACTCCACAAATATGAAAAACATGAAAAATATATATCTGGACTCTGTCCCCAGTTCCTGGCACTGAGCTTCAAAACCCCTTGGTATTCCCCACAGAAGTGTGTTATGCTAATCAGGTGATTAGTGGTAGGGCCCCTAGCTACCTTTAGATTGGAGGCTGGCCCCAGAAATACTACTACAGGATTAGAGGGTTGGAACTTAGCCTCCTGGCTCCACTCTCACCCCACCTCCCAAACTCTGAGGAGAAAGGAGGGTTTAGATACTGAGTTCAATCACATGGCCAATAATTCAATCAATTGTGTCTATGTAAAGCAGCCTCAAAAACTCTGAATAACAACTTTTAGAGAGCTTCCTGGTTGGTGAACATACCCCTGTGTCAGGAAGAGTGGCACCCCCTGACTCCATGTGGACCAGAGCTCCTGCACCAGAGGCCCTTCCATATCTTGCCTTATGTACCTGGCTTATGTTGGTTGTTCATTTGTATCCTTCATAATAAAATGGTAACCCTAAGTACAGCATTTTCCCGAATTCTGTAAGTCATTCTAGCAAATTACCAAATCGGAAGAAGAATCATAGGAGACCCCAAATCTGTAGGCAAGTCAGTCATCAGAAGTCCTGATGGCCCCCAGGCACCTGAAATAAAGCCAAGCTTGTGGGACCAAGCCCTTTAACTTGTGAACTGAAAATCCAAGAAGTTATATAAATATAGAACTACTATTAAATGTTTCTTATAACCATGGTTCGCAACCTATTTTCTTGCCCAAAACACTGAAAGGCATTACTCATTCCCAAAAATGATAGAGACTGTCAATGGCGTGAGGAGGAAAAAGTATCAAAACTGAGAAGTACAATATTAAGAAAGTGACTCAGCAAGAATCATCAATGTATGTCAAAATTCAAGATGAAGGTTGATGAGAAACAGGATATTCACATGATGTCAAAGTATCAAAAGGAAAACAATTCCTTTACAAGGGAGAAATCTGGGAGTCATAAACCCTCTGCATTGACAGTGACATCATGTGCTTCCTGACGTAATGTAATATGAAGTAAACAGCATCACCTACTTTTGTTAAAAACCTTTCTCCCAATAAATCTTAAGGCCTTCGGCTTACATGAAACGGGCTAGAAAAGTAAGGAAACTGATATCAAAGAACAACAATCAGACAAAGTCCGAGATAATGACTCTGGCTAGTTGTCTTATACAGTGTGGTGGAGTAAAAAAAGTGATGGGGGTAGAGTCATTCTAGATTTTAAAAGACATTACAATTAAATGCAATACACAATCCTTGATTAAATTCTAGTTTTGAAAGGAAACATAAAACATTTTTGGTGAAAGAAACCATAAAACATTTTTGTTCTTGGTGAACTACTTGGTGAAGTAGTTGGTATTGTGTCACTTTACTTATTAGTATTTAATGGGTATTTAAACACATATATATTCTTAAAATGCATACACTGTCCTCTATAACCATCATACCTCTGTCCCACCTAATGAACAATAATTCTTCTGATACAGTCATAATTCAAAATTATCCATGTGTTTTTAAAAATGTATAAAGAAAATATTGTAAAATGTTAGTAGTAGTTGAACTTAGATGATGGCATATGGTTATTCATTATACAACTCCTTCAAGTTTCCCAAAGTATTTTAAATTTTTCATGATTCAGGTGGAAGAAAAAAAAAAAAAAAAAACAAGGAACACAAGTGATTCCACACCTAATTCCCCAGGTAATTCCCCTCTCCCTTGCCATCCAACAACCCCACCACCACCACTGAGAATTATTATTTTACAAGAAAGATACTGCTGCTGATTATCCAGACTCACAACTTCCCCAAAGACACCATATGTCTCTTGCCACAGAAAATGTTTATTGTATCCTAGATACCTGAAGCTCCAACCAACATCTTGACACACACAAGCACTTCATGTTTATGAAAGACTGGACTTTAGTAGCATTTACTCCTATCAAGTTTGTTTTCCTAGGGAATGGAAGAAGATGGAAGGATAAAATCACATGTGGTCTTTCTGTATGGTGTGTATCACCATACATCATGCAAATCAACAAGACAGAGGAAATACCAAGCTGTCAGCAACTTCTGGTTTCAACCACTGCCAAAGAAAACAATGTCATTTGAAAACTATCTTCAAGATAAGTGGAACAGGCACTTATTTTGCTGTGAGATTTGAGCCAGAAGAATGATCCTCCTACTCAATGACCACTGTCCAGTGATATATCAGAGTTTCATTACTTTAGGTTAAGGCAATGACTCCAGAAGTTTCTCTTAAAAGTGAAAATACTCCTAAAAAGGATTACTAACTTAAATTCTTGCCAAAGCTATCATATCAGTAAGTGCTATCTAGCACAAAGCAATGAAAGAATGAATCAGGTACATTTGATTAGGCAGGAAATGAGAGGAGGAGGGGTTGGAAAAAGAAGAAAAGGCAAAAGCACAGCATTCACACAGCCCTGACAATATACACAGCATTTCTAAGTACATTATCTTATTTACCACTCATAATATCATGAGGCATTGTAACTGACACTACCATTGTACAGATGAGGAATAAAGTCAACACTGAGAAAGAAGATAAGCAGCTAGTCCAATAACTCAGAGCTAATAAGATGGAGCCAGCTACAAGTCTTTTCCCCCCAGAAACCTCACATGCTAATGATATTCACATGCACACCTGTCCTTGTTAGTTATGTCAGAAGAAAGCTCTCGCTACTTTTACATTACAAATGGGAGGACTTAGGGAAAATATTAAAACTGAGGAGGAACAAAACAAAAATGGATAATTAAGAGAAATAATGTCTTCCCCACTCCCAGAATTTTCTTCTTGATAGAACCTTAATGGGCAATGTTCCTTACAAAGAAGAGAGAGGTCTTAGGTCAAAACCATGTTTGATTTGGACTGCACAGTGCCTTAGAAGAATGTGATATTTCAGATGATAATCTAGATTTTTCCATTTCTCTTTATAAACTTAGAAAAAAGGAAACAGTAGATTCTCATTCTTATATGACATCAATCAGATGGACCTGTCAGTTGGTTGTACGTGCTCTATCGTGCATCTGAACTCTCTCCAATCTCCACATTCACTAGCCCACTTCACTGTTAACGTTATCTGCCTGGCCTGTGCAAGCATAGGTATTTGAGTTTGCAACCCCTACAACAAGAACTTCTAAAAATTTATCCACCACAATATTTACACTAGTTACACTCATTCAATTCCTCTCTCCTCAACGGAGTGCAAGTTCCATGTGCACACCCTGTCTGTCACAGTATCATCAAATGTTCTGAGTACCACCTTGTCTGGCACGCAAATATTTAAGTGAACGAATGACTTAACATTAATAAAATGGTTCTTCTGAAAGCAGTTATAACTGATAAACTACAATTGCTACATTGATCTTCTGTGAATAAAAAGCAATTAATATGAGCCATTGTTTTCCATTGTTGTTCATTATACTTCTAATACACACCCTAAATTCTGAAAACAGGATTTCACCTCTTTACCATATAAATCACTCATTCACCCCTTCAACAATATATATTACCTGTTCATAAGTGCCAAGTACTGTACTAGGTGCCAGAAACAAAACTTACTATAAAAATTTCAGAAACCCTCTTTCCCTGTGTGAGCTTACACTCTACAGAGTGATTGAAACAAGATAAACATATATAGGAGATAGTGGAACATTCTGAGAAGAAAATTAAGTGGAGATGAGTAAGCTAGAAAATTTTGTTGGGGGGAGGGGAGAGGTCAAAATGTTTAATCTAGATGCATAGGGATGGCATAGGATAACTCTGAGTGAAGATGGAAAGTGAGGAAATGAGCCATATGGATACTGGGACATGTGCAGCCAGGCAGAGAAATCAGGATGTGCAAAGTCCCTACGATTGGAAGCCTGGCCAAATGAACAAAAAGACACAACAAAAAAAGAATTCAAAGAAATAAAAGGGAGCCAGACCATTCAGGGTCTTATGTATGGATGAGAGTAAAGACCTGGCTTTCATTCCAAATAAAATGAGAAGCCACTAGAAGGTTCTGAGTAGATCACTGACATGACTGAATTCATATTTTAATATGACCACTCTGGCTACTGTGTGGGTATTAGACTGCACGCAAGATTGGAAGTAGGAAAGACAGTTAGCAGGCTACCCCATAGTAATTCTGTTGAAAGATCATCATGTTTCTGAAAAAGGCAGTGAGAACAATAAGAAATAAAAAAAGTCTAGATATATTTTGAAGGCAGAGCAGACAGGATTTCTTGACAGCCTGGCTGTGAGATATAAAAGAAAAAGGAATTAAGAAAGACTTCAAGATTTTTGGACTGAGGAACTCGAAGGATGAAATCACCATTAGCTGAGATGGAGAAGACTGTACTGGAAAGTAATTTAACACGGGTGTCTCATTTCTGCAAATCTTGTAATAAGCAGAAGCACTAACTGCCTCTGTTTTGGACTATCTTTTTGAGATTGCATAGGTAACAGCTTTTGAAAACAGAGCCAGTATATCCCTCAGAAGCAAAAGGCAGTTTTGTTCACTGGCTAGCATAATAAAGATGATAATGTCTCCCTTCTATCCTCTCTAGAGCAGACTTAATGAATATTATAAAAGATTCTGGTTCCCTAAACTCAGGGTTCCTCTCCTGTAATGCAATCCGCTGTATGCACAGGCATCACCTGGGACCTTTGACATAGCCCATAGACCTGTGAGAACTAAGGCTCTAAGAACTGGAGCAAACACTCAAACTCTGGCTGCAGCTCTTGCTGTAATCAAATCCTTTGTCTCATGTCTTCTGATAGCATCCATGTAACTATGCCAGGCTAATCATCAGCTTACAAGTAGGGTAAAATCTCAAAACGCTTTACAATGCTCGACAAACAAGGAAGGTCTGGGGCAGAATCTCAGGAGCAGAGTATGGACACACTAAGTCAGAGATGCCTACTGGATATTCAATTGGAGATATAGAATTGGCAATTACATTTCCAATGTAAAGTCCAAAGAAAGAGATATCTTATTTATCCTTATTTATAACTGAGAATTTTAATCTTTTGTCATTATTTACAGCCACAATGAAAAGGGACAATGTTGTTCCTGTACTCCCCCAAAAAAAATCCCCACAAATAAATCATTATTTAATGGGGCACCTAGGTGGCTCAGTCAGTTGACCATCTGACTCTTGATTTCAGCTCAGGTCATGATCCCAGGGTCATGCGATTGAGCCCCGTGTTGGGCTCCCTCTACCCCTCTCCCCTACTTGCACACACGCTCGCTAAAATTAAAAAAAAAGCAATACTTAATAGTAAAACCATCATTACATTTGTTAACTATGATATTCTAAAATCAGTAATAATTTATAATCTCTTTATATGCCTGATGGATATGAAGATTAGTAAAATATTACCACCATAATCATATATCAAGAAACTTAAAATACTCATACTTTCCCTCATGAGCTTGTTTATAAAATTATATCATAAGGAAATTATTAGTGAAGATGTGGAAACCTGTATTTCTATCAAAATGCAAATGACTAGGCAAATAATATCACAAGGGATGGCATTTTGTATAGGCATTACAAAAATGTCAATATAACTATAACATGTAATACACTATACACAAAATAATCTTAGTTGGCTTCATGGTACGGCTGAATTCAGGACAACAAATTTGTCTTTCAACCAATAAAATTCCCCTTTTGGACAACTAATATGAGATGGGTTCCTTTTGTCTGCAGTTCAGAATCCTAAAGAAGCATCAACTACATTGGGCATTGGATCAGGCCTTGGAAGCTAACCACACATTTTATAAGCTTACTTCCATTGGAACACAAATATCATGAATTCCTCATTAACTGAGAACTATGTGTGTAAAATATTTCCAAGTTAGAAACTGAGAAAGTAAAATTAATGATTTAGCATTATGATACTCTTATGTTTGAGGTATTAGATAACAGTAAGATAAAATGGGTGAATACCATACTGATAGTTTCCTATAACAATTAATACCACTTTGGGATCCACTTTAGGATACTAAACAGAAGACATTATATATTTGCATATACCCAGACACTCAAATATGAATACCGTCACCAAACTTACTGATAACAGATTTTTCAGATCATTGTCAGAATTTAACGCTCTCACATTTCTATTTGAAACAGATTGTAGAGAACATCATAAATTCTTTTCAATAATTACAACATGGAAAATTTCCCACTTCTTGAGACTGGACAGAATTTCAAAATCAGTTATAAGTTATCCCTAATCAAGTCAACTAAATGAAGAGACAAAACAAAGTTTCTGACGGGATTCAAAGTTTGAGGGGAAAAAAAGAGTATATGGAAACCAGTATGATGACAGACCAATAAGTCTGTGTATTATATAAAATGGCCCTGAAATTCCTTAAATGACTTCCAAAATGTGTTAAGAAATGTCTTCATCTGAGGCACCTGGGTGGCTCAGTGGTTAAGCGTCCGACTTCGGCTCAGGTCATGATCTCGCAGTTTGTTAAGTTCGAGCTCTGTGTCGGGCTCTGTGCTGACAGCTCAGAGCCTGGAGCCTGCTTTGGATTCTGTGTCTCCCTCTCTCTCTGCCCCTACCCAGCTTGTGCTCTCTCTCTCTCTCTCAGAAACAGTAAATCAACAAACTTTAAAAAATTTTTTTCAAAAAAAAAAAATAGTCTCAGACATTCCATAATCTAGTAGAAGATATGAATAAACAAATAAAGTAGCATAACAGGTGAAGTAAAAGAGTTATGTTCAAGATCTATGGAAACAAAAGGAGTTGTTGTACATGTGGGAAAACCAGAAAAACTGTCACTAAAAAAGTAACATACAAGCTGAATCTTGGAAGAATGTGCAGTAGTTTCTAAAAAGGTAAAANGATATTCTAAAATCAGTAATAATTTATAATCTCTTTATATGCCTGATGGATATGAAGATTAGTAAAATATTACCACCATAATCATATATCAAGAAACTTAAAATACTCATACTTTCCCTCATGAGCTTGTTTATAAAATTATATCATAAGGAAATTATTAGTGAAGATGTGGAAACCTGTATTTCTATCAAAATGCAAATGACTAGGCAAATAATATCACAAGGGATGGCATTTTGTATAGGCATTACAAAAATGTCAATATAACTATAACATGTAATACACTATACACAAAATAATCTTAGTTGGCTTCATGGTACGGCTGAATTCAGGACAACAAATTTGTCTTTCAACCAATAAAATTCCCCTTTTGGACAACTAATATGAGATGGGTTCCTTTTGTCTGCAGTTCAGAATCCTAAAGAAGCATCAACTACATTGGGCATTGGATCAGGCCTTGGAAGCTAACCACACATTTTATAAGCTTACTTCCATTGGAACACAAATATCATGAATTCCTCATTAACTGAGAACTATGTGTGTAAAATATTTCCAAGTTAGAAACTGAGAAAGTAAAATTAATGATTTAGCATTATGATACTCTTATGTTTGAGGTATTAGATAACAGTAAGATAAAATGGGTGAATACCATACTGATAGTTTCCTATAACAATTAATACCACTTTGGGATCCACTTTAGGATACTAAACAGAAGACATTATATATTTGCATATACCCAGACACTCAAATATGAATACCGTCACCAAACTTACTGATAACAGATTTTTCAGATCATTGTCAGAATTTAACGCTCTCACATTTCTATTTGAAACAGATTGTAGAGAACATCATAAATTCTTTTCAATAATTACAACATGGAAAATTTCCCACTTCTTGAGACTGGACAGAATTTCAAAATCAGTTATAAGTTATCCCTAATCAAGTCAACTAAATGAAGAGACAAAACAAAGTTTCTGACGGGATTCAAAGTTTGAGGGGAAAAAAAGAGTATATGGAAACCAGTATGATGACAGACCAATAAGTCTGTGTATTATATAAAATGGCCCTGAAATTCCTTAAATGACTTCCAAAATGTGTTAAGAAATGTCTTCATCTGAGGCACCTGGGTGGCTCAGTGGTTAAGCGTCCGACTTCGGCTCAGGTCATGATCTCGCAGTTTGTTAAGTTCGAGCTCTGTGTCGGGCTCTGTGCTGACAGCTCAGAGCCTGGAGCCTGCTTTGGATTATGTGTCTCCCTCTCTCTCTGCCCCTACCCAGCTTGTGCTCTCTCTCTCTCTCACAGACACAGAAAATA
>NW_027530998.1:1380898-1427866 GCF_008692635.1 Crocuta crocuta | reverse complement strand
GGGGGGGGGGGGGGGGGGGTGAGGGAACAAGTGTAAAAATATCAGAGGAAGGGTACTTCCAAAGCAAGAAATTAAGTCTCTAAAGATCTGTTCCTCCCCAAATGCAACACTGGCAAAAGTTGTCACAATCAATTTTTTCACAACTCTAAAAACTNGGGGGGAGGGAGTGAATCTCAGCAAAAAGAGTGAGATTTGTGACATTTTAACTTGTCCTATCCCTATCATTCTCTCTCAGCTTCAAGATAGTCTTGAAAAGATACAACTCACAACAACAGTAACTGCAAAAACTAGCAGATACTGGTAGAAGCAAAACAGGCTTGGATTCACCAAAAAAACACAAGACTCGTCACTATTAGACTTGTCATGCAGCTTCTTGGGAAAGCTCCATTCTCTGGGTCTGTCTCTATTTGGCCAGACGCCAATGTGTAAAAAGTGCTATCACCAGAGCATTTGTTGAAAACCATCAGCAGCAACTACATAACACTGCAGCTCTCTGAGGCAGTATGACAATTAAGGATAAGAAGAGGCTGGTTAAAAAATTTGCCAAGAAAAACTGGAAATGAACGGTCTATAGAGGGCACTGAAAAGCTCAAACACATTCCTGGGGATCTAGAAGGCCATGCACATATACAGGGAAGAATGCTGCACCAGGAAAGATGAGAAGGCCGTAGCTTCTCACCTCTGGATGACACGGAGACGCTGTACAAGAAAAAAGTAAAGGCTAAAGCAAAGTTGTAAACTTCATCAGAGCACTGAATTCATGCCAAGACACATAAAAAAGTCCCTCAGCAAAAGCTGGAAGACTTACTGGTTCCAGGTGTTTAGGAACTATCTGCCCTGTCATTAGCTGACCATAATCTAACTGAGAAGAGATTTCAGTGGCAACTCATAAAAACTTTAGACTTTACAGACTCAGTGCAGCAAAGTCACTACACAAGTAGCAAAAACACAATTCTGGGGAGTGGAGGAATCTCATTTCTAGAATCACTACATTATATTATTTTAAATGTCCAGGTTTCAACAAAAAATTATGAACCATGAAAAGTAGTAGTAAATATGGCCCATATAGAGGGGGAAAGAAGCAATCCAAGAAAAAAAGGTCTCTGCGGACCCAGATGTTGGACATACCAGACGAAAACTATGAATCAGCTACTACAAATATGTTCAAGGAACTAATGAAAACCATGTCTCAAGAAATAATGTATAAAAATGATGCCTCGGGGAGCCTGGTTGGTTTAGTTAGTTGAGTATCTAACTTCGGCTCAAGTCATGATGTCACAGTTCACGGGTTGAGCCCCACATCAGCCTTTGCTGACAGCTCAGAGCCTGGAGCCTGCTTTGGAATGTGTGTCTCCCTCTCTCTCTGCCCCTTCCCCACCTGTGTTCTCTCTCTCAAAAATAACCATTAAAAAAAAAATGATGCTTCACCAAGTAGAGACTATAAATAGCCATAAGTTATGTTTTTAAAAATTAGATTCAAACCGGGGCATCTGGGTGGCTCAGGCGGTTAAGTGTCCAACTTCGGCTCAGGTCATGATCTCACAGTTCGTGGGTTTGAGCCCCCCATCAGGCTCTGTGCTGACAGCTACCTCAGAGCCTGGAGCCTGTTTCAGATTCTGTGTCTCCCTCTATCTCTGACCCTCCCCTGCTCACGCTGCCTCTCTCTCTCTCTCAGAAATAAATAAAAAAACATTTTAAAAAATTTAAATGAATGTTAAAAAAATTTTTAAAAACAAATATGTGGAAGTTAAAGAACATACTCATTAATACCCAATGGATCAAAGACAGAATCACAAGGGAAATAAGAAAATTAATGAGAAATTAAAAACCTAATAAATACAAAGGCATCTCTCATTCATGGACTGAAATAATGAAATAAGGTGGTTGGTACTCTTCAAATGTTCCCTGAATCCCCATTAAAAATAAAAAATAAAAAAATAAAAAAACAATAAGCCTCCACTATCCCTACCAGATCCCTTTTTTGCAGAACTGGACAGGCGGATCCTAAAATTTATATAGAAATGAAAGGGACCTGAAATAGCTAAAATGAATCTTAAAAATAACAGAGTTGGAGGACTCACATTTCCCAATTTCAAAACCACCTACAAAGCTACGGCAATCAAGACACTGTGGTACGTGCATAAGGACAGACATACAAATCAATGGAATGGAATTGAGAGCCTAGAAATAAGCCCATACGCTTATGGTCGACTGATTTTCAACAACTGTGAACACAATTCAATGAGGAAAGAACAGCCTTTACAACAAATGGTGCTAAGATAATTCAATAGTCCCATAAAGGAATGAAGTTGGACCTCTACTTTACATCATATATGCAAAGTCTAATTCAAAATGGAAGAAAGTCCTAAATTAATAAAATTCTTATAAGAAAACACAGGTATAAATCCTTATGACTGTAAATTAGGCAACATTTTTTTTAGCCATGACACCAAAAGCAAAAGCAATCTAATGAAAAATTGAAATTCATTAAAGTAAAACTTTTGTGCTTTTAAAGAACACTGTAGGGGCGCCTGGGTGGCTTAGTCGGTTAGGCGTCCGACTTTTGCTTGGGTCATGATCTCGCGGTTCATGGGTTCGAGCCCCGCGTCGGGCTCTGTGCTGACTGCCAGCTCAGAGCCTGGAGCCTGTTTCAGAGTCTGTGATTCCCTCTCTCTCTCTGTCCCTCCCTTGCTCACGCTGTCTCTCTCTCTCTCTCCTAGAAATAAATAAAAACATTTAAAAAAAAAAAAAAGAACAGTGTTAAGAAAGTGAAAATATAATCCAAACAATGAAACAAGATATTTACAAATCCTATATCTTTTAAAGATCTACTATCCAGAATCTATGAACTCTTACCTTTGAACAATAAAAAGGCAAATAGTCCAATTTTTTAAAAGTCAAGAGGTATTAACAGAAATGTCTCCAAAGAAGATATACAAATGACCAATAAACATATGAAAAGATGTTTGACATCATTGGTCACTAGAGAAATGCAAATCAAAACCAAAATGAGATACCTTTTCACACCCACTAGGATAGCTGTAATCAGAAAGACAGACAACATCCTACTAGTAGTATGTGGAGAGACTGGAAACATTCTGAAATTACTGGTGAGAGTATAAAATGGCACAGCCACTATAGAAAACTTTGGCAGTTCCTCAAAACATTAAACATGGAGTTGCCACTTGGCCCAGTAATTCTAGTCCCAAAACTACACTCAGAAGAAGTGAAAATGCATATTCACACCAAAACTTGTACACAAATGTTCATAATAGCATTATTCACAATAACCAAAAGTTAGAAAACAACCCATATGTCCACCTACTGATGAAGGAATAAACAAAATGTATTACCCATATAATGTAGTATTCAGCCATAAAAAAAAATGAATGTATATTGATGCAAGCAAAAATATGGATGAAACTTGAAAATATGATAAGTGAAAGAAGCCAGACACAAAGGCCACATATTTCATTTAAATGAAATGTTTGAAATAGGCAGGTCCATAAAGAAAAATAAAAGAGATTATTAACTGCAAGGGTCTGGAACAAGGAAGGAGGAATAGGAAGTGATTACTAATGACTACTGAGCTTCTTTCTAGGTTGATAGAATGTTCTAGAATTAGACAGTGGTGGTAGGTTCAAATATACCAAATATAATAAAAATTATTAAGCTGTACACTTTAAATTGAATTGAAATAACAGGTGTTGGCAAGGATGTGAACAAAAGGGAAGTCTCATGAACTGTGGGTGGTAACGTAAAGTGGTGCAACAAGGTAGAAAACAGTGTGGCGCATCCTCAAAATTTACAAATAGAAATACCATGGGATCCAGGAATTCCACTACTGGCAACTTGCCCAAAGAAAATGAAAACACTAATTTGAAAAGATATATGTACCCTTATGTTTAATGCAGCATTATTTACAACACCCAAGATATGGAAATAACCCAACCATTCATCTGTAGATGAATGGATAAAGAAAATGTCACACACACACACACACACACACACACTGAAATATTAGTCTTTAAAAAATGGAATCTTGCCATTTGGGACAACATGGAGGGACCCAGAGGGTATTATGCTAAGTGAAATAAGTCAGACAAAGGAAGACAAATACCATATTTCACTTACATGTGGAATCTAAAAAACAAAACAGATAGATCCTTAAATACAGAAAACTAGTGGCTGCCAGAGAAGTGGGTGGGGAGATAAACAATATAAAGGGGATTAAAAGGTATAAACTTCCAGTTACAAAATAAGTCATGGAGATGAGAAGTATAACATAAAGAATAGGAAAACCATTAAATAAACTGAATTCCAGGATATGTAAATCATCTATCATTAAAGCTCTTCTTTTAAAAAAATTCAGAATATGTACAAGAAATTGCAACTAGCTCCATTTAACTGAAGGACAGGTTGAAAAATATGAAGTTATGAGACATTAAGCATGGTAAAGAGTCATACACGGTTTTAATCATGAAAGATTATTGCTAAGATCACTAAGATGTTTGAACTTTGTCCAGCAAAAATGAGGAAATCACAGAATTTTAAACAAAGGTTTTTATTCATCAGATTTGCATTAAAAATTAATTCTCTAATAACTGCATTCCTATATAAGAACAACGAAGAGAAAAATGGGGGAAAAAAATGAAGATACCATTTATGACCACAACCCCCCCAAAAAAAGCATCCTGGAATTATCAGTAAAAGATGCATGAGAGTTTTATAAGGGAAATTATAAAACTTTAATAAAAGTCAAAGATACATATGCATAAATCTCTTTATCAAAAAGGTTCTATAGTATAAAGTTAGCAAATTCTCAGATTATTTAATAAATCCAATATAATTTACATAAAAATCCTAATTGTTTTTTGTGGAATTGGATACACTGATCTTAAGATTCATATGGTAGTGCAAAAAATTAAGAAGAGCTAACAATTTTTAAAAGGAATAAGGAGTAGGGTTACTCTCTTTACCAATTACCAAGCTTATAAACTCTGATAAGATATATGGTAATGACACAGAAGTAAACAAAGGACCACAGAAAAATAAAGAAAACTCAGAACCAGAGCTATTTATATATGAAAACTATTTTAAAACTTGATAAACGACATAAAAGGCACTGCATATCATTGGAAAAAATATAAATTAGTTAATTACATTTTGTTAGAAAAAATGAAAAGGATAAGGAAATTTGGTCTTTACTCCATAACATGTCAAACATAAATCTGACAGCTTGAAAGTATAAATATGAAAAATTAAACATTAAAAGTTTTAAAAGAAAATATCGGAAAATGTTATGTATGACTTTGAGGTAAAAAGGATTTCTCAAATTAGTTATAAGAAAAAAAAAACCTCAACTGAGAAAGATAAAAAATACTTAGATCATGTTATAATTTAAATAACAATTTGTTTCTAGCAATATGGTAGACTACAGATTCAGGGAAAAAAGTCTTTTCTGATATAGCAGTTCTTAAAATGCTGAATAAAATACTCATGGAGATAGATCAGGAGAACTCCTTGGAAACAGAAACAAGAAGGAAGCATAAATCCATAAGGTGCACTGGAGCCAAAGGCCAACAATGGGGAAGGGCAGAATGTGGCAGCAGGACTACCACATAGAGCCTGGACCCACAGCGCACTTCATTCTCAATGTGAAGTAGAACCAATCCGATACACCCTGCCTTAGACACTACAAATATATATCTTGGCCTTGGCTCTGGAGGAAGTGGGGGTCTCCTAAGACTTTCTGATCACGATCCTAATTCTCAAAGACTGGGAACTCAACTACCTGTAGGACCAAATAACAAAACACTAAGCCAACAATTTAATGTAGCCCCAGGTGGGTACACCCAGAAGGCTGGTAGAGGTAAACTCAAATTTTCTCTGGAGGAAGTCACTTTGACCTCAAAAAACTCCAACCAGTGAGATTCTATGAAATGTAAGCACACAATAAACAAGGTTTCTTTTTTAAGAGAAGAAAAATCACTAAGCAGTCAAGAAACCAGTCACCACAACAAAAACCAGAAGGAACAACCTTGATGAGACTTGAAAAGACTGAATAATACTGGAATTACCAAATGCAGAATATAAAATAATGTTTCACATAAAGTAACAAAATCGAAATTAAAAATATAGAAAGGGATTAAACAGTTACCAAATTTAACAAATTCAAAAAAAAATTGGCCAGGTAATTTTACAATACAAACTGAATTTCTTTTTTCTTTCTTTCTTTCTTTTTTTTTTTTTTTTTTTTATGTTGAGAGAGGGAGAGACAAAGCAAACAGGGGAGGGACAAAAAGAGACGGAGACAGAAAATCCTAAGCAGACTCCACACTATTAGTACAGAGCCTGACAAGGGGCTAGATCTCACTAACTGTGAGATCATGACCTGAGCCAGAATCAAGAGTCAAGACACTTAACCAACTGAGCCACCAAGGTGCCTCACAAACTGAATTTCTAATATGAAAAGTATAGTAACCGAAAAGGGTAAACAGCAGATGAAGCACACCCAAAGGAAGAGTGAACTGGAAGATATATATCTGAATGCAGTTAAGTGCTGATATATACCAAAAGAATCAAATGGAAAACAGGAGAGACTTGAAGGATACAGTGAGAGGGTTTAATACACATCTACCAATTAAGAGAAATGGAAGAGTAATTATTAGGACAGATACAGTTGAGAATGCTCCAGAACTGATTCAAGACACCGATCATCAAATTCAGAAAACCCAAGAATTCTAAAAAAAAAACAAAAAAAAAAAACAGGAAGCCACACTTCTACCATCACAGTGAAAGAGTACAACACAGAAAAGGTATCAAAGCTACCAGTAAGAAATGGCAGATCACCCACAAAGGCAACTTCTCAACAGTAAAAGAAAGTAAGAAGGCAGTGAAATAATACCTTCAAAATACTGAAAGAAAAAAGCTACCTACCTTCTAGAATGAAGTTGAAATGAAAACTGTTCAGGTTAGGGGCACCTGGGTAGCTCAGTAGTTTGAACGTTCAACTTTGGCTCAGGTTACGATCTGACAGTTTGTGGGTTGGAGCCCGGGATCCGGCTCTGTGCTGACAGCTCAGAGCCTGGAGCCTGTTTCAAATTCTGTGTCTCCCTCTCTCTCTGCCTCTTCCCCACTCATGCTCAGTTTCTCTCTGTCTCAATAATAAATAAACATAAAAAATTTAAAAAAAAAGAAAACTGTTCAGGTTAACAAAATGGCCTTCACTAAAAGGAACTTTAACGGAGGTGTCAGCATTGAGATACTACCTCACACTGGTCAGAGTGGCTAAAATGAACAAATCAAGAAACAAGTCTGGTGAGGATATGGAGAAACAGGAACCCTCTTGCACTGTTGGTGGGAATGCAAACTGGTGCAGCCAGTCTGGAAAACAGTGTGAAGGTTCCTCAAAAAATTAAAAATAGAACTACCCTATGACCCAGGAATAGCACTACTAGTAATTTATCCAAAGGATACAGGAATGCTGATTCGTAGGGGCACATGTACCCCAATGTTTATAGCAGTGCTTTCAACAATAGCCAAATTATGGAAAGAGCCCAAATGTCCATCGACTGATGAATGGATAAAGAAGATAATATGTATAATAGAATATTACTCAGAGATGAAAAGGAATGAAATCTTACCATTTGCAACAATGTGGATGCAACTGGAGGGCATTATTGTAAGTGAAATAAGTCAGTCAGAGAAAGACAGATATTATGTTTTCACTCATATGTGGGATTTGAGAAACTTAACAGAAGACCATAGGGGAAGGAAGGGAAGGAAAAAGAAATTACAGAGAGGGAGGCAAACCATGAGAGACTCTTAAATACAGAACAAACTGACAGCTGATGGGCGTGAGGGGTTAGGGGGCAGGGAAAAATGGCTGATGGGCATTGAGGAGGGAACTTGTTGGGATGAGCATTGGGTGTTCTATGTAGGTAATGAATCACAGGAATCTACTCTCGAAGCCAAGACTACACTGTATGCATTGTATGTTAACTAACTTGACAATAAATTATTAAAAGAAAAATGAGGAAATAAGGTCTCAGAGTGAAAACAACTGAGCATAGATGGAAGGTCTGACATTTAACAATGATGAACTAAGATAGCTATTAAACACTGACTTATAAAACACTAAGCCTGTCTAATGTATGGATTAAAGTGAAGATGGATACAAACTCCTGGACACAGATCAGGAGGAGATTAACAGCGGTGATAAGAGCTAGAGCATTCTAGGGTCCTTATATGTGTAATGCATATAGAGCTCAACATTGAACAACCACTGAAAGAACAGGGAAGAAGTATGTAACTTCGAATTAATGCTGGGGGGTGGAAGAAATGAAGGAAAGAGAACCTTAATCACTCCAAAACAAAGCAAAAAAGAAATTTTTTAAAAAAAAATAATAGTTAGCAAGTATTGTTTAGGAAGAGACTGAAGAGAAGACAAGGGCAAAAGCAGGAGACAAATCAGAAGGTATTTCACCATGAAAGAAATAGCTTACTCAAAAGGATACAAGTAGATTGTTAAGAGGGGAGTGGAAGTAGATAAGGGTAGACAAATTTTGCCTTATGTATTGTTATTCTGTTATAAAAAATCATTTCTCTATTACTTATGTCATTAATACATACTTCAAAAGTTCAAGCAATAAATAATAAAGGTATTCATAGAAAGGAGATGACAAATGAATCTCTGGTTTCTGACTTGAGTGACTATGTGTAGGCTCCCCTTAAAATCAAAACAGATTAAGTTTTATTTGGTGAGAAGTTCAGACTTTTATTTGAGAGAGCCAAAGACAGAGACAAAATGCACGAGAAGGGCACAGGGCGGGAGAGAGAAAAAGAGAGAAAGAGAGAAAAAGAGAAAGAAAGAGAAAGAGAGAGAGAGAGAGAGAGAGAGCGCACACATCTTAAACAGGCTCCATGCTCAGCACAGAGCCTGATGTGGGCCTCGATCCCATGACCCTGGGATCATGACTTGAGCCAAACAAGAGTCAGATGTTCAACCAACTGAGATACCCAGCTGCCCCACGAGAAGTTTAAGTTTTCAAAAGTTTTAATTGCTTCATAGGTCTACATCAGAAGCAAGGAAGCCTGTACTACAGAGATAGAGATTTGGAGAATCTGATAGATCTATCACACAGAAAGACTGTGAGGGAATAAAGGACTGGTAGAATATCAATACTAGGCAAAGGAAGATGAGCTCATTAAGCATTATGGAATGTTTTAAACTTTACCTTCAAATATTTTGGACAACTGGAAAAAATACTAAAAGGAAATCTTTTTTTTAATGTTTATTTTTGAGAGAGAGCAAGAACAAGCAGGGAAGAGGCAGACAGAAAGGGAGACACAGAATTGGAAGCAGCTCCGGGTTCTGAGCTGACAGCACAGAGCCCAATCCGGGGCTCAAACTCATGGACAGTGAGTTCATGACCTGAGCTGAAGTTGGACACTTAACTGACTAAGGCACCCAGGAGCCCCAAGAAAATCGTTTTTAATAAACAATTTTGAAATACACTAAAAGGTTCACTAATTTTTTAAAATGTGTTTGTTCTCCCAAAATGCACTTACAATTTTACTATGTATTACATTTATACAATTGTTGTATATAAGCAAGGCAATTCAATCTAAAGTCCATTAACGAATAAGTTGTCTGCCATTTTTTATTTCAGACATTTACTTTGTAATACAAATTATATTTGTATTACGTAAAAATGGCTCTATTTCAAAGTTTTGAAGGGAGTTGTATTTTTAGCCATACTGATTTAAAATATTAACATGAAATGATCATAGAGGACAAAACCCATTTTTTTAGAACACTTGGAAATTAATTTGACACAATTTGCATACATAACTATATTCCAGTATTTAGTTCATTAAAGCAGAGTTAAAAAATACAAATAACAGCCTATGGTTAGCAAACAAAACCCACTAAAACCTTTACAATTGAATGTGCATGAGGAAATTACAAAGTATGGTAATTCTATATTCAATCCACATAAGATAAATTTTTTTTAAGTCACCAAAGATATAAAGTGTACTGTCCAGGATATGTTAACTCCTCTTGGCACTATCCTTTATCACTATACTGGCCCCAACATGTTGATGCTAGCATGCACTATTGTATAACAATCTCAAGTGTGCCAAATAAACACAGTGCCTTCTGTAATTACTTCAGAAGGGGGAGGAGGGAACCAGGGAGAAAAATCGCAACACAGAGCCAAAGTATCAGCACAGAGACAGTATCTATTACTTCAAGGCCTGATACCAAAACCTTGGCTCAGAAAACATATACATATTTAAACATTCTGTGTAAGACTAAGAAAAGCACACTCTACAGTGTTTCAAATCAGTTTATCTTGATGTTACCAAATACAAACAAGACTTAAATAGCTTGTGAAATTCCTCCTATTCAAAGACTACTCAAGTCTATTTCCTGATTAATAAGGTTTGTCAAGTAGAGTAGAGCTTATCTTTCCCACCAACCTCCATGATTCCCTAGACTTAATATTCCATTGACTAAATTTGTATTTATCATAATAATGGAAAACCATACAATATCGCTACCCAACTCACTGCTTTCTAAGTACTTGGCTAGTCCCAGGGGAAATGATGGGAGTCTGCCTTCAGCCTGAGATAACCTGCAGGGACNATGAGGCCACTCTGAGGACTAAAAGAGAATCATTTTGGCATACCTATAACCTATCTGTGGCTTACTGGTATGACCACAGCACATCAGTAAGGAAGAATTTGGTCAAACTCTTCTGATACTCAGAGATAACACTAGACACAGCCTTACAAACTTCTTATATACTTTTGATAGAAAAGCCAATCATAAAAAAAGTACATAAAACTCTTTAAACACACACACACACGTTTGAATCAGTATAAGAATCTCCATCAAAAGAAAACAGTATGCAACTTTAATTAGATCCTGAAATATGCAATTCAAAAAAAGTCAAATTTTACTACTTCTATTGAAATATTCAACAAACAGAATATTTTCCAAATTCTGGTCCTTAAATTGTCTTTGTAATTGGCTTCCACATTAAATTTGGCAATACAAGAGAAAGTTCTCTAGACAATTAGAAGTCTCTATCAAAATAAAATAATAATGTTTATCATTGATATTTTTACCTGTTAGAATGGTCTATAAAGACATTTAAATTTTCAGACAGAACAAGGACCATTTAAAACATAACAAAGCAGGGGCACCTGGGTGGTTCAGTAAGTTAAGTTCCTGACTCTTGGTTTCAGCTCAGATCATCTCATAATTCATGAGTTTGAGCGCAGAGCCTGCTTGGGATTCTGTCTCCCTCTCCCTCTCTGTCCCTCCCCTGCTCTCTCAAAAATAAACATTTAAAAAGCAACACACACACACAACAAAACAAGCTTTGTCTTAAAAGCACTGATATTCTCAGGCTTTAGTTAGCTCATTTAGCTTGTGGATCTTTAAGACCTGCAGGTTTACATCATAATATATTATACTTGAGGGTCACCTGGGTGGCTCAGTTAAGTGTCTGACTCTTGATTTAGGCTCAGATCATGACCTCGTGGTTCACAGGATCGAGCCCCAGGTTGCAACACACAGCCTGCTTGGGATTCTCTCCCTCTCTCTCTCTCTCTCTCTCTCTCTCTCTGCCACCCCCAATAAACATTTTAAAAAAACATATTTTACTTGAAAGAACATGATGCCTGTCATGTGCACTTAATCTTAAAGATTTCCTATAATTCTCACATTTATGACTTTGTTTTTCTCTACTAACCTGACTTACCTGCATTTGGGGAAACCAGTTCTTTAAAAACATACCAGATTACAAGATCTTCCTAAATATTAGAGTCCATGGTCTTTTTATTTCTTTGATTCCTCAGACCAAATAAGATTACATTCCTGATTAGGGGCACCTGGGTGACTCACTCAGTTAAGCATCTGACTTTGGCCCAGGTCATGATCTCTCAGTTTGTGAGTTCAAGCCCTACATCAGACTCTGTGCTGACAGCTCAGAGCCTGGAGCCTGCTTTGAATTCTGTGTCTCCCTCTCTCTGTCCCTCCGCTGCTCACTCTCTGTCTCTCTCTTTCTCTCAAAAGTAAACATTAAAAAGAACATATTCCTAATTAAAGGCAAATTATCTTCTCCAAAAAATCATTTAAAAATAAAAATTTTTTGCACTAGTGAGGTCAATCCATTTACAATATAACATAAAGCATATGTGACTAAGTGCAGGAACCAAAGGAAGAAAAACTTCACTGAGAACCACTGAAGTTTTAATAAAATGGAGAGACATGCTATGTTCCTGGAAAGAAATACTCAATACTGTGAATATGTCAATCCTCCCCTCACCTACAACCCCAAGTTAATTTAGAGTTTTCACATAATGCCAATCAAAATTCCAAACACCAGAATGGTATGGAGTGCTTATGAAACATGAAGTTTTCTGAACTTTTCTCTAAACCTAGGAGTAATTCTCTGTGATTTAAGTCCATAAATCTATTCAACAAGTACCCCAAATGAAGTATGAGAACCTTTGCATCAGTCCTGCTACCTACTAATCTGAAAGCCATTAATAAAGCAGATACAGACGATTCCCCAACTTTAATGATTCAACGCAACAATTTTTCAACTTTACAATGGTGCAAAAGCAATATGCGTTCAGTAGGAAGTACACATCAGACTGTGAATTCTGAACTTTTCCCAGGCTAGTGTATGTGGTACAATACTCTCGTGATGCTGGCAGCGGGCAGTGAGCCAGGGCTCCCAGCCAGCCAATGTAATCATGAGGGTATACAACTGATACACTCACAACCATCCTGTACCAACACACCATTCTTGTTTCACTTTCAGTACAGTATTCAATAAATTACATAATATTCAAGATCACAAAATGGGTTTTGTGTAGATGATTTTGCCCAACAATAGGCTAATGTTTAAGTGTTCTGAGCATGTTTCAGGTAGGCTAGACAAAGCTATGATGATCAGGAGTATAGGTATGTTAAATACATTTTTGACATATTTTCACTTATGATGGGTTTATTGGGATGTAACCTCATTGTAAGTCGAGGAAGACCTGTATTCATGAACTGCTCTGATCACTTTGGGGTATTTTTTTCTCCTCCTCTCAGGAAACTATCTAAAGGAGAATGTGACCTGTGGCAACAGCAACACTGGTATCACTGGAAAGCTTACAAAACGCAGAACTTCGGGTCTCACCCAGATGTACTGAATATGACTCTGTATTTTCATAAATCCCCAGAGGATTTATATACTTATTAGTTTGATAACCAGCGTGTTAGAGAATGAGTCTCCAGAATTACATTTTTAAAAAATTAATATATATAAAACCACCCATTCAATTAAAGGGGCATTCATATTCCTCTTGAATTTTGCTGCTCTAGCACAGTCCCTTAGGGGCCCTCATCACAAGTCCCATTCACAAGACGGGGATGAATCGCTATCTTTTGACCTTCCTTTCCCCATCCACATTTTCTTTCCTATAGTGGAGAAGACAGATTTTAGAATTAATGTTTTGTTTTCAGAACTGAGTTAACTACTTTTTTCTCCCTTTCTTACATCTCAAAACTCCTCCCATTTAAAAATCCACAGCCTAGATATTAGGGTCTCAATCATCTCTCACCCATTTCACAATTTAGTTCTCACCAGAATATCAGAATTCAAAAGCATCAAATTTTAGCCAATTCCTATCTACTGCTATTAAATTTGTCTTTCTTGCCAGATTGAGCGTTATACTACTCTTTTCTCGGGACTCCTTGGCCTTACGACTATTAAGTACAGAAACCTACATCTTCAACTTTTCCACATTCCCCTCAATAGGGTCTTATGCTCTGCAATCCATCATCTGTTTTCTGAGACTGCCTCCAATGCCCTCTTCACACAACTACCATACTCATGCATCTCACTCAAACTGTAATTAGTTAACCATCAGATAGAGACTACTCCTATTTTCCCCCAACAAACTTTAAGAAGCTCTGTACTAGCCTCTGGAACACATTTTACGTAGGAAACTGATGTGTGAGTTTATAGTCTCTGAGGGGAGAAAGACAAAAATAAGTGATTGTGGCACATTTTGATGAATATCATATGGGCAATTATAACTGAGGTACAAAGAGTTGAAATGAAATAATTGTATTTGAAATGCCTTCAATCCACCATTCTTTTTTCACCTAAGTGGGCCCTGAAATTTCATTGTTTTAGGAAGACCTTCTTGATGATAACTGACATGAACACAATCAGCACCACATATGTAACTCCATGCAACCAGTTAATTCACTTATCCAATTCAGTGGATCAGGGTAATAATTACCCTTATAATTATGGGTAAAGAGTAAGGAAGCATCCTATAACTTCATAACTTCATCTTCAGAATATATACCACTTTATTTTAATACATGCTTAATATTTTATTTTTCAACCTCTGTGAACACTCAAGTTAAAAAATGTCCTCATTTGGGGCGCCTGGGTGGCTTAGTTGGTTAAGAGTCCAACTTTCGCTTAGGTCATGATCTCGCGGTTCGTGGGTTCGGGCCCCGCGTCAGGCTCTGTGCTGACTGCCAGCTCACAGCCTGGAGCCTGTTTCAGTCTGTGACTCCCTCTCTCTCTGACCCTCCCCTGTTCACACTGTCTCTCTCTCTCTCTCTCTCCTAGAAATAAATAAAACATTAAAAAAAAGTCCTCATTTGATCAGGTTACCTCCCTCCCCGGTGAAATGTATGGATTGTGTTCTGAGAGCTTATATCTACACTTTGGCAGAGTATTTTCCCACACAAACAATCCTATATCTGATAATTAGGTTTCTCAGTCAACCTGCAGTCTAGTGTTAACAGTATCATAATACCTTAATGTCTCTCTATGAAAACATTTCTGTGTGAACATTCATTCAGAGTTCCAACTCGAGAAGCGAAGAATGCATCTCACTACACTCTTAGTGCCACAGGTTTTGCCCAGCCTACCAAACACTAATGAAGAGATTCCCCCCTTCCCAATCCAAGCCACTAGCTGTACCCAAGTAACTACACACAGCAACTCAAAAACAAACAAACAAAAACAAAACAAAAAACTACACGCAGCAACTCAAACAAGTTATCTCCAGTTCCTACCTTTAGTGTGGTCATGTGTCCCTTTGAGACTACAATGAAAGCCATAATCCCTCACCTAAGAAAAATAGGATATCAATGAACCCCAGGTGAACTATCCCAACTACAAAGTGTAGAGTCCACACAATAAACTGTATGCTACAGACCAATACTATCCAATATATGCCCAATAAAATGTAAGCCACATATGTAACTTTAAATGTGGTACATTCTAGTAGCTACATTCAAAAATACAAGAAGAGTGGCTTTTAAGAATACATTTTTTTATTAAAGTCAATATATCCAAAATACTATTATTTCAACATGTAAGCAATATTATAATATTCATATCTTTTGCAGTCTCTTTTTCACATTAAGGCTCTGAAATCCCATGTGTATTTCACATCCACAATGCATTTCAATTCAGACTGGCCACATTTCAAGTAGTAGCCACATGCAGCTAGCGTAGTGGATTCTGTATTAGACAGCTCTGCTAGTTATACTATCCAGCAATTCTCAAGCCCTTTGGGCTCAGAATCCTGTTATGACCTTAAAAATTACTGAAGGTCCCAGAGAGCTTTTGCTCATGTGGGTTCTATCAATCCATATTTACCGTATTAGAAATTAAAGAGAATTTTTTAAATCTTTATTCACTTAAAATAATAAACTACCACTTATCAACATATATAACATTTATGAAATTAGCTGTATTTTTCAAAACATAAATTTACAGAGAAAAATGCAATGCTTTACATTTTTGTAAAGCTCTTTAAAATATGCCTCAGTAGAATACTACTGGGTTCTCATAATTGTTTCTGCAGTCAATCTATGATATGTGGTTTTGGCCTAATGAAGCATATGAGCAAAATCTAGCTTCACATATGTAGAGAGGGAAAGATGAAGACTATCTTAATAGTCTTTTCAAATAACAATGGGTATTCTTTCCTACTACAGCAAAACACGACAATTTGTAGTATCTTAAAGGTTAGTTGCAAGTATCAAAAACCATTATCACCGAGTTTCTTGCACTAACTAAAATCCAGTGGTTGATCTTGTACTATGTATTTGTAACATCATACATACATTTGAAAAATATCAGTTCACTGAGGTAAAGAGATCTTCCATTACACCATTTTTTTCCCAAAAAAATCACATTTGTTAATATTATCATCTATCTCCTAAGAAAAGCCTAATTAAGGGGAAGCTGTCAAGTTCACAATGGCAAATAGAATTTTCCAAAATTCTAATTTTCTTTTGGAAACAGAAATTCCATCATTAATGTATCTGTCAGGTATCTTCCTTGATGTGACAGCCTCACTTAATAGAAAAAATGTCTACCAAATACCCCAATCTAAATGAATCACAGCCTGCCAGTCATTCTTTCAAATCAAAATGGTGTTCCATGGAAAAAGCAGCTAGTCCAGGACACAGCTCAAACACTCAAGTGCTTTTCCTCAATTATACCACCATATTTCACTATGCAAGTGTTATATGTACACTTCCCATTTCATCACACATTAAAAAGATGTGCACTTACAAATGGACAATAATAAGTACATGAAAAGATATTCAACATCACATACACACTGGGGAAAATCCAAATCAAAATTGCAATGAAATACCACTTCACACCCATTAGATGGGTATTATAAAATTTTTTCAAAAACCATAAAATATCAAGTTTTAGTGAGGATGTGGGAATTTTTTTAAATGCAGCTACTATGGAAAACAGTATACTGTTCTTCAAAAAATTAAACACAGAAGTATTACATAATCTGGCAATTTCTCTGCAAACACTCAGAAGTTTAGTGTTCCAGGTGTAAGTCAAATACATCTGTACTATGATCTAATAAACTAAAAATCTGACAGAACCTTGTT
Organism: Crocuta crocuta; assembly: GCF_008692635.1. Taxonomy (NCBI): domain Eukaryota; kingdom Metazoa; phylum Chordata; class Mammalia; order Carnivora; family Hyaenidae; genus Crocuta; species Crocuta crocuta. Next base: position 1,410,897 of record NW_027530998.1, on the reverse strand, counting down.
CCTTTTTATTTTAAATACATGTAGCACAAATTTGTTAAATGAAATGCAAAAAGCAATTTGGTATTACAGCACTATGCCTTAAAGCTCTATTACCCTGAACTAGGAACAGAAAGAAGTAGAGGATAAGAATTGAGCTATTTTCTTCTTTTCAATCTTCTTGTTCTCTATAGGAAGTCCTAGATATTGTGATGCTATATTCAACTGAAGAAGCTAAAGTTATGATTTTATACTACATATTTTACAGTTCACAAACATTATTTCATTTACAATTGAACCTTTCTACACCAAGACAACAGACTCATTCGGGGAACACTGCAATTTTAAACTTTTAAAAATTAATCGTGTCATCTTAAAAAACTGTTTAACAACTCAAACAACTGGTTTGATGGCCTTAGGAAAAAGCAAAGGGAGAAAGCTCAAAAGAGGTTGGGTATACCTCCTTATACCTCAGACTATGCAGACACCCAGTTAATACTCCAACCTCCCTAGTCCTTTAAGCCTGCTCGAAGTCCCCCCCTCAACAATCAAAAGCCAGTGCCTGTATGTGCACCGGAGCCAATGAAGGAGGCCACATGTCGAGGAAAGAGTGCTAGATTACAGTCATGAGACCTAAATTCCTCCCTCTACAACTAACACCAACAGTGTGACTTTGAGGCCATTGCTTACTCTGTGAGACCATGACCTGAGCCAAAGCTGGATGTTTAACCAACTGAGCCACCCAGTTGCCCCAATATGTTTTAAAGTGTGTATCAGTTCAGACTGAGAGCCTTAGAATTTCTCCTTTGGATTATATAAAGCATATTTTCCTGAAAGATAAAAAAAATAACAGATTTAACAACCCAGTGAACTATTCACTAGGATTTGAACTAGGCTAGTTGGCAAGAAAATTAATTTAATTAATTTAATAAATTAAAAAAAAATAAAATAAAAACTTTTCAGGTCTACATTATTACTTACAACACAAGTTCATTATCTTACAAACAAACTTGTTATTGCTCACAGAAAAGACCATTTAAGGCCTATGCACAGAGAGCATATACCCATCCTACTTCTGGAAAAATAACTCAAAACACATGCCTTACTGATCATGAGTCAGTGGCATCATTTTTTTTTTTTTGTATACAAAGAATAGACCATTAACATTCAGTAGGAGAGATTCTGTTATGCAGGCCAGAGAATGAGAAAGTGGGTCATGGTCAGTGATGCATAATCCCACTCCCCTAGTAAAGGAGTCCTGACAACATTCATTAAGCAAAATATTTTACTATATTACATCTAAGTCATTTTAAAAGTAGTATCTTAATGATTCCAAAATGAATAATAGAATTTATACTAACCACTGACAATTTCATTCAAAAGAGAATAGTTAAGTATGTAAAAAGCTCCAGCCAGCCTTAACAATGACCCAGCCATAAAAAATTAAGGAAAATAAGTAAACACAACAATTAGGCAAGACAAGTGGTGTGTTAGAAACCTCTCTTCCAGAAAACCAAAGGAGGAATAGAAGAATGCTGAGGGTGATAATGATCAGTTATTAACAAAACTGCATAAAGACTCGGTTTGCTACCCTCTGATCTGCTACGCAAGGCTTATAAATTCCCTAATCAAAAAGAAAACTGAATGTGTCTCTAACTAGAAAAGCACCTCCAATATCATACACACTAATTACAGAGGTCCCTCAGAGTAATAATCAAGTATTTTCTTCCCTAGAGCATTAAAGATAGAAGATCCTCTTCTTCCTAATCTCTCATTGATACCAGTTGTCCCATTAAGCCTTAGTAACTATCAATCACTCAAAAGAAAGCCATAGCTAGTTGATCATTTCCAATATTATTACTTTAAGATCAGGTATCCAGAGCATATACTTTATGCTTGTTCAGTTTGCCCTCCCTGTCCCACAGCAGCGGCTTTCTGTAAAGATGACATGGGTCAAGGGAACTCAGGCTAGAACATTTTTAAGAGTCACATCTGATTAGAAGAGCAAAGCAGTAACCATAAAATGAAGATGTACTATTTGTGTAATCACTACAGAAATGAAACATGCTCATAACCCAAAGACAAATCTGGTAGTATTTTTTTTTCATTCACCTAGATAATGCTGTACCAACATTACCATCAAATATCTCTATCTACTTATTTTAGTTTCCATAAAAGGATGTAACTTAAAAAACAGGGCCAACCTGCTCCTAAACATCAACTAAACAGTTGGATATGTCAGACACGGTTGTTATCCAGTTGTCTTATATTAAATGTTTATAGAAGCCTTCTGGCTGCTTCTCAATTTGAAAACTCAATCTCTTACAAATGTACTGAATGCCTACCATGGGTACAGCACTGCTAGAAAGAAAAGAGGAGTACAAGCCAAACTTTAAAGGAACATTAAATCTTGCAGTAAAGGGAATTTTTTATTATACATTTTCTTGGAATACAGGAAAGCTGTGAAAAATACGTGCAATATGAGCAACAGTTGCTATACAGAGCATCAAACGAAGGAATAATAATTAAACCCATTTGGTTGTGAATAGGGTTTCATAGAAAAGTAAAGACTGCAAGAAAGTAACTATATTGTAAATGTATCCTGTAAGATACATATACACAGAGTGGAGAGCCAGGTATCTGCATTCTAGGCAATGTAACAACATAAGATAACAAACAGGAATGAAAAAGCAAGCGCAAAGTGTACAAAATATCAAGTGCATGGGCAGCAATACACACCTAGGGTTACAGTGAGAGATTAAGACTACAGGAGAGGTGGGGGTCACACTGCAGACGGTCTCGAATCTCAGAGTAACGAGACTGTATGTCACATGGTTATTTAGGCAAATGATCACAACTCCATTTCAGGAAAAAAAACTGAAAGGAATACAAGAGGTGATTTGGTGAGTAAAGAGCCCACAGGGGAAGAACAGTCTGCTTGACACCACAATTTTCGGAGAAGTATTAAGGACCCAAACTAGAGCTGGCAGCACTGGAAACAGAACATAACAGACTCCTCACACATCTCATGGGTAAGCGTTCTATCCATAAAAGAACTCAGAGCAAGTACTGTCATAACCCTTCCTTAAACATTTTTTTTCCAAATAAAAACTTAAAAAACATGAAACTTTCTTCACCTTCAGATACCCTCCAAAATACACAGGTTATGAGTCACTTAGAGGATACAAACTATTAAAATAACAAAAAAAAAAAAATTAAAGTGGCATATCCTTTGAAACTAAATAGTACTCTGAAAGGCCACATGATTTTATTTGAGTGCTCATCCCCTTATCTCAAAGCATACTACAAAAGTCAACTTCCTGGAAAAGAATTTTTCACAATGATTAAGAAATAATGTTGTACTGTGGGATAAAATTGCTAATCTATACTGAAGCTTGTCAAAGAACTCAAATGCATGATTATCGAACACAATCCTTTCAATATGGTCTCAATCTTAAAATTGTTCATCTTTATCCCTCCTTTCACATGCTCCTCTTTTATCAGAGGAGCAATAAGAATCAGTTACATAGAATCAGAGAATCAAATTACATAGAATTACGGAGAATGCTAAAATGGAAAAAGATGTTACAGATTCATCTTCATCACTTTTATTTTTTTTTTCTTGAGGAAACAGAGATCACAGTGTCACAATGCAAGTTAGTGTCGTAACTGGGAGTATCAGCTGGCCGAACTCCAAGTTTTGCCTTTTAACAGTTGCCTCCAAGAAGACACCATTTCAAAGACTTAATGAAATGTTAAAAATAGGCAAACTAGTAGCAACAACTGTTTCAAATTTTAAAATAATATTCACTGGGGGGGAGGGGTGTCCTGGGTGTCTCAGTAAGTTAAGCTCAGACTTGGGCTCAGGTCATGATCTCATGGTTTGTGAGTTCAAGCCCCACATCTGGCTCAGAGCCTGGAGCCTGCTTCAGATTCTGTGTCTCCCTCTCCCTGCCTTGCCCCACTAGACTCTATATCTCTGTCTCTCAAAAATAAAAAGTAAAGACATTTTTTTAAATTTAAAAAAAACAATATTCACTGCAAAATGCCTCTCTAAAGGCTACATCCCAAACTATGCCCTTAAACTCTACTGGAATTCTATGACACTAGGACAAACCAAAAATTCCTTTAAGAAAGTGTCTCTGTAAAAAGCCCAACAACCACTCTCCTTCAAAGAGATGTAAAATTGTTAGCAGAAATGTGCTGACCATTCTCATTTGTAAAAAATGATACACACAGACAAGAGACTCTCCAAATTAACTAAATGCCCAACTATTTAAAACAGCTCAGTCACTAACCACTCAACTTCCCAACTCAAGTTTCCTAAAAATAATAGGCTTGTGGGTAGTCAAATGGTTCACCAGATAGATGGAAGTATGATAAAACCAAGGAATAAACAGTCTCAACTCTGTGATGAAACCTTTCGGTAGCTCTGAAATCACCACTCAGGACTCCTAATTTCAGAATCCCAAGTCAAGCCTTTAATCATTTTGATAGCTACCCATAGAGGTTCTAATAAATGTTTATGTTTTATTTCCAGTTTTGTCCAAAAAGGGGGGAAAGAAGGGATGAAAGAGAACCAAGATAATCTACAAGATTAGTAAAGAATGCTAAAGAAGGTCCAAAATCAAAATAAGAACAAGAATTCCACCTTCTAATATGTTCCTTATATAAACAACATCAAGAACCTTTTCTATTTTTCCTTCTGCAGACCTCATAATGGAAAAATGCTAACAAACATTAATTTGTTTCTATTATTTTTAAAATAATCAAAGACAACCTTTCCAAACTGCTCAGCATGAGAAAGTCAGTATTAATCACACAAAGCTGATGACAGCTGAAAGCAAAGAAATTTGATGTCAGTGCAATTTAGAACCACTTTTGGAGATAATGTATAATTTCCACTATACTGTTTCAAAATATTGAAAATTGGGAATTGTGTCACTGTCTCTTGCCCTTGAGTTAAACCGCCACCACTAGAGAAAACAGTGCAGCAATCAAAATTATAACCAAAGAGCTATCCCTGTAATGATAACATAACTCAAAAGAGAAGCATGTGTTAGTAATGCTACAAATAACTTTCATTTCATTGTCAAAGCATATGCTGCTATTCTATATAACTGACTGAAACTTAAAAACTGTATGGCTAAATGCTATAAAATAATTATCTCATTAAAATAATTTAAAATATTTTACAAACTGTGATACTCAATTCAAAATAAATAGAATACCTAAAATACAAGCAAATTACTGTAATTCCAGAAGCTGATTTCACTGCAAATTTAAAGCCAAATCTGAACTCAAAATTGGCCTATATTTATTGAAAGATCTGGCATGATGGTTAGGCACTGTCACAAATTATCTTATTAATATCACACATTACGTTACCTTTTAATCTCCACAACAAACATTAACTCCATGTTATAAAAAAGGAAACTATGTTTCTTGAGAGTTTAATTCAACAACAACAACAAAAACTGCTAAACAAAAAACTGAAGATACAGAGATAAATAAGATCCTGCCCTCAAAAAGTTCACTGTCAAAATCAATTATGCGGTATGAAACAATTTCACAGGGTACCAGGGTGGCTCAGTCAGTTAAATGTCTGACTTCACCTCAGGTCATGATCTCATGGATTCGTGAGTTCGAGCCCCACTCGGGCTCTGTGCTGAGGGCGCTGAGCCTGCTTCGGATTCTCTCTCTCCCTCTCTCTTTGCCCCTCCACCACTCGTGCTCATTCTTTCTCAAAAATAATACACATTTTTAAAAATATGTAAAATTAAAATAAACATTTCATAATGGCATGTGACAATACTTTTCTTCTTTAAACTTGACCACCTTTGCTAAATAAAGAAAAATATGTCAACAGTGAAAAATAACTATAAAGGGGCATCCAGGTTATTCTTTCTTTGTTGTTTCAAAGAGGCTAACTGAAATGACACTTTGCCTTAAGCAAACTGTCTTCAAAAGTTTGTCTTCACCTGTATGGAACTGTTGGATCACTGTATCATACACATGAAGCTAATGTAACACTATATGTTAACTATATTGAAATTAAAATTTTTAAAAATCAATCTCACATTTAAAAGAAAAAAGGTACATCTTATGCCACAATGATGTTGACTCCTGTTTCCAGCTTTTGACTGATGAATAAAGCTGCTAGGAACATGCATGTGCAGGTTTAAAAACAAAACAAAACCAAAAAAAAAGTCTGTTTTCACCAATGTAGAAAATTCAGTATCCCCAGACCTAAGTAGAAGAACTTAGATGGGCAAGAGATAAAGAGCTTTTCAATTTGCAAATAGGCATTAAATTCTACTGAAGAACTCCATCTGGGTTCACAAAAAAAAGTGAAAAAATCATTTCCTTTGAAAAGAATTTGAAGGTCTATGATATGACAAGGCAATCTGTGTGATTCAAAAAGCAATTAGTAGTACTTCTAGCCTCAAGAATTTTACTATCTGCTAGGGGAAATGAGACAGGAACAATATCCACCTTAGTGTTTCCACGTGCTTACATAATTGTACCTCAAAACAAAAGATTAAGTGTGATAAGGAAGGAAAAAAAGCAAATAGCTACAAATGTCCACAGGAAGAAGGCAGTGATCATAACTAGCAGTTAGACAACTAGGATTACGCAGGCAAAGGTAGTGATAGGCAAGATATGAGACCCCGTCACAAACAACAGGGAATAGCTGGAGCAAAGATATTATCAGGAAATAGCCTGATTTTGAGCCCCACATGTTAGGTACAGAGATTGCTTAAAAATAAAATCTTTAAAAAAAAAAAAAAGAGCTAAGCATGAATAACTGTGAATGTCTGGCCAAAAAACTTTATCAAGATGACTTCTCTAACTGTTCACTCCCTCCTCTTTGAAGGCATCAGATTCTCCTTCATACCTCTCTGGCAGCTCCTTTTTTACTCTAAGTCAGTGGTTCTCAAGGTGTGGTTTCTGGACCAGCAGCATCAGCATCAGTGAGCCAGTTGTTAGAAATGAAAATTAAGGGCCTTACCCAGACATGTGAAATCAAACCTTGGAGGTCCGGCTCAGCAATCTGTGGTGTACCAAGCCCTCCAAATGACTCTGATGAACACCACTGTATGAAACCAATGTTCTACCAGAGTCCTTCAGTGATCTTTCTCCTGTACTCTCTCCCTCCATTATCCTGTCCCAGGGCTTTAAATAACAGCCGAATGCTCACTTATCAAAAATGCCGATCTCAGGGCAGCTGGGTGGCTCAGTCGGTTGAGTATCTGACTCTTGATTTCAGTCAGATCATGATCTCAAGGCTGGTGAGTTTCAGCCCTGCAGGGTTCTGTGCTGGGCGTGTGAAGCCTGCTTGGGATTCTCCCTCTCCCTTTCTCTCTGCCCCTCCCTCCCTTCTCTCTCTCTCTCTCTCTCAAAAATGAATAAACTTAAAAAAAAAAAAAAAAACTAAGGCTAGACACCTCTGCTGAGTGTCCATATACTCAGACACCAGACCATATATTCAACATCCCACTCAACATTTATTTCCTCCCAGATATCTCAACTAAGTATGTCTGGAGCTCCTGGATATCTTTCCAACCCTTTCCCCTCTTAAAAAAAGAAAGACAGAAAGAAAGAAAAAAGAAAAACCTGTTCCTTCTCTACTCTCCCCATCTCAGCAAATAGTATCTCCAATCCAAGAGCTGCATAAGTTATTCTTTGAAGTTCCTATAATACCTCACCTCAGTCCAAACCATCACCAGGTCTTCCCATTTAAGCATTATAACATTTGTCTCCATCCCCATTGCCACCATCTTAACCATCTAATTTGTATACTTCTCAACCAGTCTCTATATAATAATCATCACGATCTCGGGAAATATAAATCAGAGCAGATCACTGCCCTAATTTAAATCCTTCAATAGCTTCCCACTGCATTTTCAGATAAAATCTAAAATCCTAAAGTGCTGGGTCCTGGTCACCTTTCTAACGTCATGCTGGGTCCTTCTACCATGTGACTAAATCATTATAGTCTGCAGCTCTGAACATGTTTCAGTTCCTAAAACTCTTACCCACATAGAGACTTCTCTCTTCATGACATAATCCACACTATCCCCACCTTCACACCTCTGCCTTTACCTAACTTTTCTTACACTTCAGATTTCTGGTAAAATACCGAAAAAGGTTTTCCTTGATCCTCCAATATAAACTGAATTAGTTATTCTCTTACAAAACCCTGTGCTTTCTTCTGACAATTATCAAAATTAACTACATTAACTTGATGATTTTTGTTTAACATTTATCTTCTATACTAGACTGTAAATTCCATAAGGACAAAGGAATATCTGTTTTGTTCTCCGCTGTATAAATAGTCCCTACTACAGAGCCTGACACATAAAAGGCATTTAATAAATAGTTATGAAGTAGTAACAGTTGTCAATATTTTTATTAAATTCTCCCTTTCTGCTCTCTCTGTCCTCTCCTAGAAACTTTAACTTACAAATTTCTGGGCAGCCACAGATAATTTCTGCAAATGAATTATCATGCTTAACTCCATCATTTTCAGACTGATTTATATTGCAAACTCAAATGTAGTTTACTACCTTCCCGTAAAATTAACAGTGAGAATCAGTTCACACTTAGCCTAAATTAACTCACCCTAATCTAAGCAATTAACTGTAAGAGAGTTACCAAACTCCTTCTACAGAATTCTGAAGTAAATTCCTGACTTCCAATTACCTGTACTGACAGTACCAACAACCCCCATGCCCATGACAGAAAGTCTTGCCCATGCAATCATATTCAAAATACCATTCCTATCCTGCCCCCATAACCTGATAATTAGATTATCTCAACAAATTATGGATAGTGTCCCAGTCTCCAGGTTCCCCATTTAGAAAAAGAAGTCCCCTAACTTGAGAACCAACCTTTTCCTGTTATCAATCAACATTAAATCCTCTGACTAGCACTGAAGGCCTATGAAGGCATGTGACCAGAGAGCCAGTCCTATGTTTTAGTGAAAACTTTAAAGATTATATTGAATTATATATAATCAACATGATTGAATTATTTGCGCCTGACAATCTGACACTGTACCAAGCTGAAATTTATATATGGCTGTACCTCATTTCTACAGGCACAAGCTGGATTTGGTTAGCACGTACTCCTGAAACTAAACTGTTTGGTGGGGGGGAAAAACATGAAAATGCTCTACTATGATGATATTAGTCCTCTAACATTTGAGCAGGAATTAAAAAGGTGCACAGTGTCAGCATTTTCAAACATACACATACTTTACTAAGACTATGATACAAAGTATGTTTCAGAGAAGAAACTACTCCAACAGTTCAGTCATAACACGTAAGTATACCTCTAATTTAATTACTTTTTATTAAGTATATAACATATAAATATGCATGTATATCATACATATGTAGCTGCTTCTCATTATCTGGGAATTCCATATTTATAAATTCACATAGTTATTAACATGTAACTATATCCCAGAAGCAATACAATGGCCTTTTCATGATCATTTGTGAAGATCAGCACAGCAGTGAAAATTCTGAGGTCAGGTGGAGTCAAGGTGAAGTTCTACCTTGTTTATAAACAAGAGCGCTTTTTGAGGTCTGTTGAGTGTCATGCTTTTCTCATTTTTGTGCTTTTTATTGGTGATTTCATAGTTTAAAATGGCCCCAAGCCTAGTGGCAAAGTGCCACCTAGTATTCTGAAACTCAAGAGGTTGTGATATCCCTTAGAGAAAAAATACACATTTTAGATAAACTGCATTTAGACATGAGTTACGGTGCTATAGCCATGAGTTCAGTTTTAATGAGTCAGCAATATATATTAAATAAGGTCATTAAACAGAAGCACACGCAAAACAAGGGTATATATTGACTGGTTGACAAAAATGCAGTGAACAGAGGCTTGCAGTACCCTATACCTGTATTTCCCAAGGGCAATGGTTCAGAATTCACTGTTCAGTGACTTTACTGTGAATAATAAGAATCAAATATATAAATTATATACTATATATTTAGGAGAAAGAGAAAAGGAGGGAGAATATGAGACAGACAGAAAGAATACCAGATCTATTGAAGACTCAAACACACTGCAGAGGTCATTCTGAACAAGATGCCTACGTTTGCTGTAGCATGGCAAAAACACCTCAGGGCACAGCACCTACGGTCCTGGCCCTGTTTAAACAACATGGACCCAAAGCAAAAAAATGTAAAACCTACCAAGTTTGTTTTTTGTTCTGTCTTTATTTCTACCCCTTTTCCCCGCTCAACAGTATACCTCACCCCAATCCAGGTACTCCAAACTCTAATGCCTTACCACAACCATTTGCCCTAATCTTATAGCCCAACAAATCTGTCAGTTATTGAATGATCATTCTTGAATGTGAACCAGACTTTGTGCTTAAAGAGTTTGCCTAAATTGTCTAAATTATTTGGAAACAAGAGAGGGCATAAAGCATCTGACATAAGAATAAACTATCAGGATCAAAAAGTAAACTGAATATAAATAATTTCAGTTGTATGTGTGAAGAGAAAAAAAATACACATGGGAAGAAAGCTTCCCCTCCCCTCCAGAGAAGACTAAATAAAAGTCTAGTCCAAAAGCTGGAGTGTTAGGTGGGGAAGTCCCATCTTCTAAAAGGGATTCTTCAGCTCCTAATCTGTCCTAGCACTCAATTATGGATTTTCCCAAGAAAAATGACAAAATTTACAGCAAAAGTTAGTGGAATACTCTAACAGTGACATTGGTCCTTGAATTTTCTTTTTTGTGGTTGAGTGAGCACTTCCCCTTTGAAATTATTTTTATTTTCATTTTCCAAAACTACTTAATTTTCATTGAAAATGACTTGCTTAGGGTAGTGATAGGATATGTTTGGAGCAGTGATAGAACCCACAAATCCAAAGTCTAGTTGATAAAATATCAATGTTTTCTTTCTACTAAATAAAAGACCGATCTGGGGTTCTGTGAAATGAAGTGAGTTTACTACTACTGAAGGCACACTTCAATTAGTTACTACAATTCACAGAAACAAATACAGCATGTGAGTTAATAGCCAGGTCTTCTTAAAACCCACAACTCAATCTAAACCAACATTTGAAATCCATGTATAATAAGGAGCTGGGAAATTTTATAGCATAGTAAATCTGTCTGTCAAAACCAATCACCATATATTCATTCTTTTGAGAAGGTAAGGATCCTTCTCCCACTTCTCCAAGGTTAGACTAGGCTAACGTTACTAAGGGCAATGTCTTGCAAAACAATGACACTCATCCCTGAATAATTCAAGATCTCTTTCACTTTAAATATTTTATAGACAAAACCTTCAGATTTTTCTTTTGCACTAGTGTGCTATTGTTTATGGCATTTCAAAAAAAAATAAATAAGTGAAATTTCAGTCTACGGTATCCAAACCACATCAATGTCTGACTTTCAGAGAACCACAACTACTCTTCAATTTCTTTTCTCTTAACCTTGGATTTTAAAAGGGCCATGTATCAACAAATATTTTCTTACAAAGTTAAAATATTTATTTTGTAATATCCTGCAACTAAAAACTCAAAGATCAAATGAAGCATGCAATAAATAAGAAAGTATTTTCTACAAGCCAATTACACAAGAAATTCAAAACTAAAGTGCAGATCTTATTTTAATGGAGTAAACTTTCTTGTAAGCAGACTTGCAACCGCTAACATAGCCTGGTAAAGATAGTGAAGGACCGAACGCAAAACTGCGCAACTGAAAGTTAACCTGCTTTCTGACCACCCCTTAAAGTACTTTTACCAAAGAGACACTGAAAGGGTATGAACAGTCCTGTCTGACAAATTCTAAATGGACTTCAGGTTTACCTGCTCCCCCAAAGCAACCTACTAACTGAATTTGGGGCAAAGTATCACTCCAACACAGGCACACGCGCACCCCATAGAAATAAACTGTTTTTCAACTGAAGACTGAGCAGGAGCAAACCCAGCTAGACACCAGGGGCTGCAGGGTCCTGTGCCCTGCGGCGCGGGTGGAGACTCGGACGTGGAGCCCAGCGCACTACTCCCGCCCGAGCCACAGCTGGCAGAATTGGGGGCCTTCATCCTGCACGATCTGACCCTCTCATGAGTCAACGGTCCAATCACGACACCACATCACTCACTAGGACGTTTTCTATTCATTTCCTCGCGTCAAGGAGGACTGAAAATGACTTGAACTCGCAATGAGAGAACTGTGCCCTGGCCAGAGCTGCCAGCAGCGAGAAAAGCCGGTGTCAGAGCAAAAAGCCCGAGCTACTTTTTAAGCCCAGCTTAAAGGCACACTCTCGAAGAAGCGAGAAGAGTNGAAGAGGGAGTGGGGGTGGGGGAGGTGTTTGTGGGGGTTGGGGAATTGGGCGAGATCCCGAGCCTCGGGCTTGGGGTCTCGACCGGGAGGTTTCAGGTCAGGCCTGTGGGGCCCCGGCTTCGAGCTGGGGGGTGGCCCGGAACTGGTGCCCGCTCTGGCCGTGCAGCAGGGTCCGTCATCTCGGCTCGGAGTTGGTGTGTCGCTCTGGATACTTAAAAATGCCGCCAACAACTTTACCCCCGCTCAGGAACTTCTCGCTGCATTTGTGAGCCAGTTTTCCAGACCTCCCCTGAGAATCTTCTTCCGTTCGCCCACCCCCGAGCGTGGGAGGTGGGAGCTGCACGGAACTAGAGCGGATTCCAGTAACCTAACTTCGAAAGCCACCATGTCACTCTCTGTAACAGGCTCCTGTGCTGGGAAGCGTTTTTGCGGTTTATGACTTGTTGAGGAGTACTTTTAAAAATCTCGTGTGCTGTGCAACAGCCATGTGAGATATTCGGAACAGCTATTAAGTGCATTTGCAGACCATTCACCGCCTTTGGCCGAGAGAGCTTAACCGACTCGCCCAAGGTCACACAACTGGCTACCGGCACAGCGAGGATTACAAGGTCCATCCTTTGATACTTGGTTTCGTACTTTAGGCCATTCTGAAAAAGTAGATTGAAAAACGGCAGATTTAGGACTGTTTGGAAGCAAAACCAGCCTTTGAATTTCCTCCGACGCTCTTCTAACAAAGAGATTTGCCCACTTTAAAAAAAAAAAAAAAGCCCGTTGCGTGCGTTTAATTGCAGAAATCTCAATGCCTGCAGCATGAGGCAGGAAAAATGAACACGGGTGTAAGACACTGGGGACTGTAAGAGAATAACAAATTACAGAGCCTCTGTAAAGAAAGCATTCAGCTTCAGACTGCCTTCCACCACCACCCCGCCCTTATGAATATAGGTCCACTGTGGCCAGGGGTTCCAGTTTCTTAAGAGAAACCAGAAATCTAGATTTCTTTTTTCTGTTATGGCATTTCCTAATTTTTTTTTTTAATGTAGGCTAAACAAGCTGTGCCTGTAGGACTCTAGTGCACCTTCTATGAAAGAACATGAATGGGGTACTATCACTACCCCTATTTCTTTATCCAACTTGTTAGTGGGATACAGGCAGATGTGCTTAGGCAAAAGACTTAGAGCTTAATAGTCTTCCACTTTTCCTCCCCTCTGCTATTTGAAGAGCAGCTATTTCTGCCAACGCCAAAACAGAGCTCTGGATTTGGGCATTTTTGCTGCATAACCCACTAAGCTAAAATTCTTCATCCAGAGACCTGACCTTTAAAGTACATTCCAGCTCAATGGAAGTCAGATTATATGTCATATGATTGATATGGTGTGACAATTGGGGATTTCCATCTAGAAATAAGCTGACCATTTTCCTTGCTGTGGATATTCACTGTGGAGTCTCATTCCTACAACATTTCAATGATATTTTTCAAGCAGTCTAATGGAGAAATTTTGTCATTCCATACAATTTAAAACTGGTATCAGCCTAACATACGAAGTCCGGGCTTAACGCAGCTACACCTAATGGCAATACAAGAATAAATATATAGTCTCCTATGATCACAGCAAATTTACAATTGTTGTGGCCAAGAAACTCACTTTTGTGTACCCATGTAACCTGACTTCTGATAGGGAAGTTGATAATTAGTTTACGGCATAGGCCCCTCTCAAAAATTATGGGTAACACCAAGTAATGTATACTTAAATTTTTCACCATACATGTAAGAAAACAAATATTCTTTGATCTTCACCGAGTGTTAGCTCCGGGATATTCTATGACAACCAATAACAAACATGTTACTAATAAGAATATAAAAGTATCATATTACTAATGACAAGAATGCCCAACATTTACAAACACCTTTACCAGAAAAGATGTTGAAATTAACTATCACACTGTACCTTCCTGCAACTTTGTGAATTGAGAATGAGTATTCTTGACCCAATTTGTAGGAAGAAATTGAGACACTAATACATGGAAAAATTCTATTGAGAATTCTAGTCTTTAGTTTTGTACTCATTCTTAAACCATGGTTACAGATAAACATCCAATTTGGTATCCTGCAGAAAAATAAAATCTCTAGGGAAAAAAAAGTATGGATAATGTAGATTCTGATCCTCTAAAATACTGTCATCGAGGTAACTTGTAGTAAGTATGCAGATATTGAATGGTTGAATAAAGGTAAAAGGCTACATTTCAGTTTTTAATACATATCTCAATATTTCAAATGTTTATAACTTTACTGCTATAATAATCATTGGAAACTAGCTATGTAATGGAAGACTTTTTTTTTTTAAATAGATCACTTCAGTTTGCACAGTTTCATCTTACAATATTCTGATAAAGTCAAAAGATCATTGTAGCCAACTAAAGGATTCCAATATCCTTAAACAGGAAGGAGTTTGACAATGGAGGGAGGAGGAATTATTGTATTTTTGTCTTCTAGTGGAAAACTATAACCCTTCTTGATTCTTTGACCATCATCTACTTTATACCAAGGTGGCTTTCAAAGTCATGTGGAGTGAGAAAAACTGACACAGATCAAACAAAATGTGATTATCCCGAAAGGCTTATTCCAGTGCCATTATTAGCTTTATAAGTCATTTCTTCCAGTGCCTGAGTAATTTTTTTCTCACAAGTCAGTGTTTTCCTTTGATGATATATCTTCTATTATTATTAACCTCATTATGCTTACTGTTAGGAATAATTATTCTCCCTCCCTAACAGTATTTATACCTAGATAAATATCCATATCTTTTCTTTCCAAAAGGGTAGAAGTCCTGAAGTCCATTAGAAGAATATACCTGTTTCCATTATTTTAAAAAGTATTTCTTTAGAAGAATATACCTGTTTCCATTATTTTAAAAAGTATTTCTTTAATGTCACCAATATTTAAATCTTCTGCTAAAACTACTCGACATCATCACTATACTTTGTCAAAATTTATATACATCTAAGAAAAATCAATCTGATAGTGTAATTTAAAATACTAAGCTGTTCACAAAGTATCTTAATAGGGAAAATGACTTATTTGACATGAAATACATTTCTAGGATAGAATTCCTCCTACAACTTGACCATGCTTCTTAAAAAGATTACACGAGGTAGGCAACTTCACCGAAAGAGGCACTTTGATGGCCAACCCAGCTGAAGGTGGGGGTAGGAGGGGTGGGGAGAAATTCCAATGGGTATACAGCACCTCAGGCTCACCTGTCATGGTAGGAATATCTTCCTGTCTAAAGAAGTATTTGTGTAATGGGATTACAGTCACACTCTTGGATCTATTCCTGCCTTCTGTCTTCCCTTTTGCATTTCCCTCCTCCTACCCTGCTCTCAGTTACATTTATACAAAACTTCAGCAGAACGTAAAATAGGAATTAGTTCTTATTGGACATTTGCAACATACCAGTGCTATTTTAAAGTGCATTACATGTATTAACTCAGTACAGGAGTGATGAGCTTGTGATGTACTTGTACCATATGCTGCCTTCAAATCTCCACCCAGCACTATGGTTGTGATGTAATGATCTTAGAAACTGCTGGGGACAGAAAGGCAGCTCTCCTGGTTTGGGAAGCAGGAGGGCAGTTCCCATGGGAAAATATTGAATCCTGTCTCTGAATGGAACTGATGCTAAATCTCTACGCTTCTACCACATTATGATATACACAAGCAAAACTGTATTCAAGTTACTATAGAGGGACAGAGAAAGAAAGGATTAAAGCTAAATTCAGCTTTTGGTTCAATCCTTTATCAAAATTTGCAACTCTTTTTACCCAGTCTTCTGCCAACTGTAGTAGAGGCTATTTATTTATTGAATATACACACTGTGTAAAATAGTGTATGAATCAATATATAATAAGAACCCATACAGTATGGTAAGAAGCATGGAATTTCGGAGCTAGAAGAGGATGTAATCAAATGGAGCATCTGAAAGAGGAACAAGAACATTTTTTGAGCACCTAGTATGTCTCAGGCAATACGCTTAAAACTGTATAAATGTTCTCTGTGTATCCTCTAACAAGGGAAGTGAATATTATTATTCCCAACTTGTGGTTTCCTCACTCCAGCCACCCTGAACCACCTTCATTTCTTGCCAATCTGTTTCAGGCCCCAGTGCCCACTCAGGTTAGAACGCCTTGTTCCTTCTCACAACCACCTGACTTAATGGATGACTCTGTGAAACTCCAGAACCACCTCCCCTGTGAAAGCTTTCCTGACCTCTGCCATTTGTCAGTTCCAGGTAGAATGGACTCATTTATACCCCATACTATTCTTGTAGACTTCCAGAACTACACCTATCACTCTATTACAAAAGCTTCCTTACATGCTTGTCTTCCTCTACTGCATTGCAAGAGGCTTAAGGGGGAGGGCCCATGTCACATTGCTTTCTTAAAATCTAGTGCTAAGCAATGTGCTTGACATATAGCCAGTATTGAATTAATGAATGAATAACTTAGCCTAGAATCTAGTAAGTGGTAGAGTTGGGGGCTTGAGACCAGGCTCAAATCTCAGGTATCTGAAAACCCAAGCTTCTTAGTTTTATCTACATTTAAGTTTTGGTCATCTTTAAATAGGAAAAATACTGTTTTTTTAAATTTTGTTTTTGGTTGCACTGTTGGTTTTACTTTTGTTTTTTAAAGTGGGAACTGGGAGGTGATGTGAACTATGAGTATTGAATAATACACAATTCCAGTCATTCTGCTGGATACCTAGAAATGTCAGTACCCTTGCTTTATATCATCTTATTCAAAGTTGTATTACATGTGACAGAGCTAGGATCCAAACTACCATGTTAGCTTTTCATCACAGGTGCTTGCCAGATCAAATCTAATGATTCTTATTTGGGGTGAGCCTCAGGCATCTTAGCATTTATTAGTGATTTTACTTTTTTCTGTTTTGGCAAACTTTAAACTTCACTGTAGTATAAGATGATATAGGCAGAGTTGGGGCACTGAAAAGCTTCAGGAGGTAGAAACATGGCTTCTTCATCTGTACATGCCTGTCCCCTACTAAGTGCTTAATAAACATTTGTGGAACTCAAGTGCATTGGTCAACTTAAACCTAAATGGTTTCCTGGATCTTCATGAACAGTCTTGAGGAAGAAATGCAGGTAGCTAAAAAACAAAACAAACAAAACAGGAAATGGGAAACTGCTCAGTGTATGGAACTATAAAAACAGATATTCAATTCTAGGATGGAAAACTTAAACAAAAGCATAAAATCAGGGCAGGACAAGCAAGAGAATGCCATAAGTAATGGCATCAAGACAAAGAGAGTTGAGAGGTGAGGACTTGAAAACTGGGAGTAAATGAAAGCTAACCCTGAGGCTATAATGGAAGCCTGGTCCCCCACCATTCAAAACACACAAGCTGCTCTAAGAGGCTGATTCCTTTTCCACTGGCTGATTTATCTCACCCTTTTTCCTTTTGTTCTTGCTGTTTTCCTGACCCCAAACACTCTTTCTCTTCTCCTCATCTGCTTTAGACTTTTGCAGCTTTCCCAGCTTAAGTTACCTCCTCTATAGGAAGTTTTTTCCCAACTTCCCCACTTCATAATAATCCATTGTTTCTCTGAACCACCATAGCTTTTTGTCTGCAGGCAAAGGCTAGGATACTGTGTGCTTTAATTGGTCAGTGTGGGTAAGTGTTAACTGTCAGACAAAATACACGGTGTATGTATTTTCATTTTCATGTAATTCTATCGCATACAGTGTCCAATTAGGCACATTATAGGTGCTAAATACTTATTTAATTAGACAAAGTACCTGAATAATGAATGCCACTTTGAACTGGCATTTTGAAATATGTCTTTTTTAAATTGCACTTTGGATTCGCAGAAAAGAATTAAAGACAGATGCTTTGAGGAGAGAATTACAATTGACCAGAAGCTAGGTAAACAAAGATAAATTTGACTGTACTGTTGTTTAGAGGTAAAAGAAAAGTTACTATTATATATCTTCCCTCAGAAAAAATCTTTATGAAGTGTGACTGGATATTATATGAAAGTGATTTCATCATTTGTTTTCATCTTGGTGAAGACGAAACACTTTCATGAATATTTCAAGCTAAAATGAAAATTATATTTGTGTACCCACTTCTTAAGTTATAAAATTTGAAAATTGGTTTGTGTTGACCTTCTTCAATTATGTTATTTGCATGTTGCTCTAAAAATAATATTCAAGGAAATCACTCAAAGTACAAGAATTCTTTTTTTAAAACCTTTTAGTTTTTCATACTTCAGCACTATACCTTGTTCCTGTTCTCTCTCTTATCTGCTCACAGCAGTGGGCCTACTTACATGGACAGATTAAAAACATTTTTCCCATTTACCATGACAACACCCAGCTAATATTTACTGATAAACTAGTAGCACTAGAGCATCTACAAAATGCAAGAGGAATTCATCCTCCTGAGTAAGAACTTTAATTCAGAAGTGAAAGAGATTGTATAGCTAAAATAAATTCATATATTATTAATACGTTGAGTCCTCATGTTGTATCCTTTTCAAGATAAACACATTTTTTGTAAGCTCCAAAAGTATAAATTTTGTGTGTTTAGTCAACTACACACTAAAATGTTCACTCTGTATGGACAGACACCAAATTCAAATTTTGCACATATACATAAACCTCTTTGGTCTTTGAAAATGTTTCTAATAAAACATTTTAATCAAAATAATTATGAGAGATATTAATGCCAATATTTTGTACTGAAGAGGATTAACCAACTACAGGTCTAGCCCACTTAAACTTGAAACTTTCTTATAATAATATGAAAAAAAATAAATGATCCAAACCTTGAAAAATCAAATCAAACAGCTAAATTGTCTCAAATCATTTCATATAACACTTTTTATTTTTGTTGAATTTATCACTTGTTTTGATAGCATTTACACACAGCCTCAAAGAGTAACATTAGTAGCTTGTCTAGTCCTCTGTAAGTAATAAAATTAACTGGTCACTTAATGCATGCTTCTATATACATACACAAGCACACAACATTGTACCAGTCACATAGGAAAATAGAAATAAGACATAAAAGTCAAACTCTGAGCCAAACAAACATTGAATCTAGTCAGTGTAGACATGTTTTCTCATGTTCGTGACCATCCTAGGCATTCTTTACATTTGTTCTGCTTCTGACCAGCACATTGTCTCTTCCACCAATGTTAACTTTCTCACCTATGACTCATTAACTTTCCTATAATAATAATAATGAATAATTTGGAGTTTTTTTTAACGATTAGCCCCTACAGTAATTCCTTGCACATTAGGGATAAAATTTAATTGAAATGTAAACTATGTGAGTATTTTGGATAAAAATAAGTACCTTTAAGAGGAACATCAGGCTACCTGGCTGCCTCAGTTGGTAGAGCATGTGACTCTGGATCTTGGGATTGTGAGTTCGAACCCCACATTAGGTGTAGAGATTACTTTGTATTTTTAAGTTTTATTTACGTAAGTAATCTCTACACTCAATGTGAGGCTCAAACTCACAATCCTAGATCCAGAGTCACATGCTTTACCTACTGAGCCAGACAGCAGCCCCAGGTGTAGAGTTTACATTTAAAAAGCTTTTAAAAAGAGAAATATCAATCTTTCAGTTTAATAAAAATATTAAGAAGAAAACACATTCTCTTCAAATTCTTCATCAGAAGGGGGGTCTGGGTGGCTCAGTCAGTTAAGCATCCAATTTCAGCTCAGGTCATAATCTCATGGTTCATGAGTTCGAGCCCCATATCAGACTCTGTGCTGACAGCTCAGAGCCTGGAGCCTGCTTTGGATTCTGTGTCTCCATCTCTCTCTGCCCCTGCCCCACTCACACTCTAACTCTCTCTCTCTCAAAAATAACTAAACATTAAAAAATTTTTTTAATTCTTCATCAGAAGAATCTATCATTAGCAATTCCAGTAGAACATTCATTAATATTTCATGTTGTCACATCTCTACTCAAAAAAGCTACACTAATCACTAAGTCAACTAATTCAATCTATCTGAATTACTAAGAATTTATAAAAATGTTCTAATTATCTTTAAATTCTGAATTCTAAATCTTTAAATTCTAAACCTGATTTTTAAAAAGAGGTAAAATATAAGAAGTACTTGTACTTTTGTTATATGATTATTTAGGGAAAGTCTTTTGTTCATACCTACTGAATAGGATACTCACAGAATGTGTAATCAAAATCAGCTTCATAACTATGCTTTATTACACAGTGAGTGTTGTTTATAATAGCACTTTCAAGATAGTATGTCATTATATTTACGAAATACAATTTCTTAACCAACAAGTTCTACTGGTTCTTGTCATGTAAAGCAGTATGTTTTATGAAAAAAATAAGAATATAACTAGATTATTTCTGTCTTTTTTATTAACAAAAAGAAAAAGATTGACAATTTCACATAAACCGTATTTTCTCAGATGAAAGCATGATATTATATAAAGACAATAGTGTTGGTTATTTTGCCTAAGTTCTAATGTCGACCATCTAATTTAGTAGGCTGTGTGATCAAAACATAATAATGCTCTGAAGACAAACTTAAGTTCTTGATGATGACACTCTTTTGCTTGATTTTTTGGGTATTTAATATGTGGTATTTCTACTAGAAAGTCAGCAAGAGCAGAAAATAAAGAAAACATTACCATCTCTCTAGTCCAATGGATGTAACTGAAGGGAAGAAAGTAACTGTAAACAGAGACTTGGCATCCAACATCTACATGTGTAATTTATATTTTTGAATCCTAATATTAAGACTACCTTTTATAAACATTCTGGGTCTCTGCCAATTTGTGTTCAATTTCAGCTTCATTGTTCAACAAACACTTAAGCCAACCACTATGTGTGACCCTGCAAGGGATAAAATGATTAATAAACCACATTCTCTTTATTAAGGATTCAGAGTCTAATGAAAAGTCAGGTGTATTCATTTCTGACATGCAAGGCAGAATGCTAAGTGCTGTAATAAAGATAGAAACTGCTTAAGGAGCATGGTGGGAGAGATCAGTTTTAACTAAGGTAAGAAGGAGGGGCACCTGGCTGTCTCAGTCAGTAAAGCATGAGACTTTTGATCTGAGGGTTATAAATTCGAGCCCCACATTGTAGAAATTACTTAAAAATAAAATCTTTTAAAAAATCTAAGGTATCCAGGAGGGCCTCATAAAGGATGTAGTATTTGAAATGAGATAAGATTGCAACAGACTGTGATGATGGGTCCTATAAGAATCACTTAGTCTGCCCCCTACCTCCCATCTCATTCCCCTTTAACTTGTTCTGCTTTGTCTTTTTTCCACAGTATTCATCTTGTAATTTGTTTATTATGTTTATTATTTATTTACCTAGAATGTGAGTATTCAGGCAGGGATCTTTGTTTTGTTTATTGATGTGCTTTGGTGCTAGAATGTCCTGGCCTTGAAGGTGCTTCATAAATATATGTGGAATGAATTAATGAGGAAAAAAATATATAAGTTCACCATGGAGGCAGAAAGTGCAAGTTATTTTTTCAAACAATTGGGGGTCCAGTATGGCTGGAATGACTACAAAAGACATCTGATGGCTGTATGATATAAATAAGAAGTGATATAATGTCCTAAGGATTTTTTTCTTCCTTCTCCAATAAGTAATAAAACCAATTTCTCTGTAGTGGAATTTCTCATCTGAGAAACTGATGGTTGAACTGTAGTCATATGCATTTTACAAATAACTGTCAAGTAAATTAAGAAGCTCTAGTTCTGAACTGGTTATGATTTTTAGCCATTTTAGTTTTATTTGCCTATATTTTGACTTTACTTGGGCTTTGCTGCCCTAAAATTATACTCTTTTGCTAAAATTGCCTCTATGTCATTTCAGTTTATTGTTTTTAGAAAACTGTATTCTATAAAATACATGTATCTCCCCTATCAAATGATGTTGAATGAATGCATCCAACATTTGCCAAAGTCAGATGATATCTGAAAGCAACATAACATGCAATGTCAGGGTAAATACGTGCTAATCTCAGCTGCTGCATTAACTAGCTTTTACTGTTCCAAATTGTATGTCTTCTGAATGTCTTATTACTCTCATTTAGAAGCATTACTCTTATTTAGTAATATTACTGTCTAATCTGATAATTATTTGTTTTCCTCTAGACAACGTTGATTTGAGAAGCATTCCTTTCTTTAGCTTCTCTTGGAATATATATCATATTCAAGTCTTTGAAAAATGTATTCTCCAATTTGCCAAATGGAGAAAGGAGCCACTTTTTTATGTTATTTCTCTTCCATCACTACTGTTTTTACTTTTAGACTAACTATTGTGTTTTAGATTGTTGAGTGATTTTATTTCATTCATCATCCCAATTTTCTACTTTTTTAATATTTATTTTTGAGAGAGAAAGAGAGAGTATGTGTGTGCATGTAGGAGGGGCAGAGAGAGAAGGAGACAGAAAATTCCAAGCAGGCTCCGAGATGTCAGCACAGAGCCTGATGTGGGGCTTGAACTCATGAACCATAAGATCATGACTTGAGCCAAAAACAATAGTTAGACACTTAACCAACTGAGCTACCTAGCTGCCCCCAAATTTTCTTTTAATAAAAGTAACTGACAGTCTAAAACAGAAAAAAAGATTACTACAGTTTCTTCAGAAGAGTCGCTCAGTAGAACAAATATTTCCATCCTGTTTATTTATTCATTTAACAAATATTTACTGAGTCCCTATTATGTGCCAGGCACTATTCTAGAGGTTGGGGAAACAGTAGACAACAAGATAAATAATCCACACCTTCACGGAGTATTTACATTCTAAAAGGAAGATATGAACAGATAATTAAGATATATAACATGTATGTCAGATGGGGATCAGTGCTATGGAGAAAAATAAAGGCAGAACAAGGGTTTGAGGAATGTAGGTGTCAGAGGCCATCAGGGAAACTCTTGCCTTAATTCTAATGGTAGACACTCCTACTGTAGCATGTTTAAATGCAAATTTTCCAAAGGTGATTACAATTCACAGTAAAAGACTATACCTATAAAACAGGAATTTGCAAATTTTTCTCCACTGTGTTACATGTGACTAATAACATTCACATGTGTCACATACTCCTATAGGTAGACAAGTAGCTAGTGAGACTGCTTGTGGGCCATGTGTATATCTGGCTGTAATTCCACCTTGTTCCTTCTCACTCAGGAAAATCAACTCAAATGAGTGAGAATGTACATTATTGTGATTGTCTTAAATCTGAATATGTGTTTGGAATTTATCATTTTAAAAATTCAGTACTTCATTGCTTACAAACCACAACTGATTTCAGCACATTTGCGTATTGAATCACTGGCATGAGAGTAATAGTAACTGCATATGTAGAGTTATATCCAATTGGTAGCTCACAAACCTACCTATTCTTAAGAAATAAGTAACTATAACACTGATATTACAAAAAGGGCAAAAATTATGGAGTCAATAGCTTTAGAATAGTTTCACATGAACACTCTTGATGCATACTTCAACAGAAGCTGAAATTTTGGCACTAAAGGAAGCAAATACTCGGTAGACTGGTTGACTGAATTTTGCTGCCAGAGGGGGAAAATTTTCCTGGCTTGAAAGTCAAATAAATCAATTGTTATTCTATTGTTACTCAGTATTACCATTCACTGGTTCAAAGATATTTCAAATGAGAAAATATCAAGCAAATAATTGCATCCAGCCAAACAAAGCCCAAAATAAAAATTCCTCACTATTAGGAATCTCTTTCAATGACATAAATGTTTATGAAGTGTCCACAATGGAACAAGCACTGTACTATGCCCTGGAGGCCAAAGAGAAAATTAAGATAAGGTCTTTGTTGTTGTTGTTTTTTTCTTGATTTGCAATAGATCTAGTTTTTATTGATTAGTACACAGCCCAGCAGTGTTAGCTTTGATATTGCCCAGGTGATAGGTCTATCATGAGACTATGCAGTTAGATCTTAGCTTAGAAATTTTCAGGAGGAAAAAAATCTGACAAAATTAATGATGATGTTAAATTGGTTACTTCCATTTGAAAGGATAAGGAAAATGTTGGGGCAGGTGTGTAGGTGAGGAATCCCTTGGCTCCGCACACAGTGGGATCTGTGGAGCTTTGCTGGTCATCAATCACAATCACAAATCCTAGTTTCACTTTGCAACTTCTTAAACTGTCAGTAATCCCATCTTCCTGGTTTCACTTAATAGGTGCTTAATACATTGTTGCTGAAAAAATGAAGTAGTAAGTCCAGCATCCCTGCTGAAAGGTAATTCTCCAAGATCCTGTAACCCAAGTTCAAAACCTGCCTGATGCTTTCACTTCTAGGGTCTCCTGAAATAGTTGCTGGCCCTGAACAGATAACTGTGGGAACCACATGTTCAGGCTTTTGCCCTCCATTGTATACCACTTCTTCATAGAGCTCCAGAAACCTCCATCTTATTTTTTTTTAAGATTTTAATTTTAAGTAATCTCTACACCCAGCATGGGGCTTGAACTCACAACCCTGAGATCAAGAGTTGTATGCACTACTGACTGAGCCAGCAGGAACCACAGGTAATGCCATTTCAGATGAGAGTCCAGAGCAGAAATTAGAGCTTGATAGCCACTAGAACTTCTGCAGGTAATTTAGCTACTTGATGGAGATCTAGCCACCATTTTTAATGGGCAGGTTCGTGTAGAATGAAAATAAAGGGAAAGTTTGAACCTCACTTCTTCTACTCCTTTCAGCCTCGGGGGCTCAACTTTGTGGGTGAAATGCATTCTGAGAATCAACAATAGATTCAAGCATTGCCATCAGGACTTTCTGCTTCCCTCCATGGGTGAGGGAAGTTGAGGATAATCTTTGATTCCTAATTAATGAAGAGGTCTCTTGAAAACTACCAGTCCCTCCATCCATTTTCAGGAATAAAATTTAGCTTGGCTTTGTTTCTTATCCAAACCTAAGCCATGGTGAGGAGCTACTCAATGTGTTACCTGATTTCTCTATATGATAGGTTGCATCTTAGTCTACAAGGTAGATGCCTCAAAAAGCATCAATCCGTGCCTTTCAAAAGCATTAGATGGTCTTCCTTAGCTCTTTGGCTTAGAGATAGAAAGTTACAGTGGGATTTCCTGAAGTTCAGGGGTGAAGCCACAGAACACTATTCTGTTTCTGTCCCCCTCGATACTAAAATGGGTAGTTTAATTGAATGTTCATTCATTTTCCTTCTAACCAACAGAAGATGCCACTTAGGATATCTTGAACTTGGAAATGGTGAGCATATGCTTCAGACTTTATTCTAATCTTGGGTGTATGTTCCAGAGCAAGCACAAGAGAGAGATCTACCTGCTGAGGTTGTTGTGGCTGATGAGAACGCTTCCATACTCCCAAAAGAAAGCATAATTCTGGGCTTAACTGGACTTTGTGGTGGCAAGGAAATTCAGTAATGTAAAATGTTTTCCTATGTTGATAGTTTTGAAAAATGTCACATGAATGATACTAATTCTTAGAACTTAATCACTACGTGTACTGTCCAAATTACCATCTTTGCCTATTGTTATTTCACATCTATGTTTACTGGCAAGGATATTTGGTCAATCCAAGTGCAGCCTTGTAGGTTATTTCATGGTTGAGCATCCTCATTGGTCTTTGATGTTTATTTCCAGCAAAAGAAAAGATGCATGTTGTGATGAGCAATATAAAATTAAGAATTCATTCATTCTTTTAGTAATGACTATTTGTTGAGTGTTTACTATGTACAAAACATTGAGTTCAAATTAACTCTATTCTGGAGTCTTTTTCCTTTTCCTATTTACTGTTCTTCATTTGTCATGGATGACTGAACTGACTGAAATGGAGTTTATACTTTACTTATTTGATCAGAGTTTATTCTCCTTTGTCTATTTTCTTTTCCTACATTAGCAACAATGGCTACAGTTATGTCTTTTGCTTTAAGTAAACATTTCTGAGTGCTAGTGATTTGCAAGTATGTAGAATTTTAAGTCATACACTACCCTTAAGGTTTCTCATTTGTTAAAAAAAAAAAAAAAAGAGAGAGAGAGAGAGGGGTGTCTAGGTGCTTAGTCAGTTAAGCATCTGACATTGGCTCAAGGCATGATCTCATGGGTTCATGAGCTCGAGCCCTGCATAAGGCTCACTGTGCGGGCTCACTACTGTCAGCACAGAGCCCACGTCAGATCCTCTGTTCCCCTCTCTGCTCCTCCCCTGCTCACTCACGTTCACGCTCTTTCTCTCTCTCTCTCTCAAAAATAAATACTTAAAAAAGGATATAAAATTTCAGACTTGTTTTGCCCTTAGCCTTCAAGGGTTTTATGATGTTAGTTTATAAATGCTGACTATAAGGGAAAATAGTTTTGCAAGCAAAGTTCTAGGGAGACTTGAGTAAAGTTAAATAGGTGAAGTTTATCTTCTATATTTCATTTCTCTGTTTTAGTGCCCATCACTCCACAAAGGCCCCAATATCCCTGCCGTAAAATTGAGGAAGAAGGACAAATCAGTTCTGCCACTCATTAGCCATGTAAGCCTGGGTATGTTATTTATCCTCTAAGGCTGAAAATCTTCATCTGTAAAATAGGAATTATCACAGTACATTCCTCATGTAGTCATTGTGAAGATTAAATAAAACATTGAATGTGAAGCACTCAGCATATGCACATGTCCATATTAAACGTTAATAAAAAAATTGCTCGACTTTTATTTTTCCAAGTCAAGAAGGGAATTAAAGGGAAAAAAACCAATCTGCATCTTTTATCACAATCATTTCATAAAAGAAATGACACAGTACCATTTAAACAAGAGGAATTTGTAATTTTAATTAAAAAGTGTACCACATTGTCCTTGTTGCTCATACTCCACCATAAATTAATGATAACTTCATCTTGGATCATCTATAATCTGCAAACTTGTGTCTGGAAACCACCACAGTGACCTTTCTAATTCTGGTTTTCCATCAAAATTTACCTACCATGGCCTCATTTTCTTAAGCCCAGTTCTCTTTTCTAACATTATAGCTCATTGGTCTGCAGTGAATGCTAAAGGATAAATGTATTCATCTTTTCAAGAACATAGTTACATTCTAATATAGGAAGCTTTATCCCAGTAAGTAATAGTAGTGGTGAGGATTTTACACCACTTGGCAATTCTGGTGACAAAGATTTGGGTACAGGTGCCCTCCTCAGCACCTTGAATGCCCACCTGCTTTGTACATGTACATGGTTGGCCCTGTACCCAACTTTCCTTAGGCTTAAGAAAGTTAGACCTGAAACAAGATAGGCTGGCCCTTTGAACGGTTTCCTTAGCAGCACTGATAAGACACACTTAAGTATCATCATAAATGAAATAACAGTTAGGTTTTCCTGATTATGTTTCAATTTATACCACTTCTCCTAGTTAAAGCCTATCCTCTTTAGTAGGTCTTTGACCTGTCATGACCATGCTGGAGAAATAACTTATTTCCAGTAGGTTTCTTCTAAGGATTAATATGGAAGAGGCACACCATGCCCCAAAGGCTGGCTTGTATTCAGCTGGCCGTTTGAGGTGGTAAATAATGGGCTTCTCCAGGGGCAATGGCAAGAGTACTGAAATAACAAGATTAGATTCCATTTCAGATGCTACCAGGGTAAATGGACAGCACAGCATACAGCACACTATTGTGCAATAGTGAAGAATAGAAGTCTGGGGTCAGAAAACCTTGGTTCAAACCTCAGGTGAGACACTTATCAGCTGTGGAAAATTGTTAATCTCTCTAAAGTTCAGTTTTCTGAAAACAGAGTTAAGAATAGCACCTACATCACAGGCTTGTTAGGAGGATTAAACAAGTTAACTCATGTAGAACGTTTTAGCACAGTGCCTGCCCGTGGTAAGCGCTAGGTTAATATTAGCTTTGTTATTCTTGTGTGCATTGTAACAGGATGTGCCCACTTCACCGCTAGCTTCATTAACCGTTTATACTAAGTGTATTTGCTGTTTTAGTCAGAACACACTCTGAAATCACAAAATATGCAAACTCAGGTCCCGATCTGAACAAATGGAAGGCATGTCTTGGAGTTCCCCTCTCAATAGGTTCCACAGAAATATCCCAGCCTTTACTGAAGTTTATTTTACTTCCTCAAATCTGCCTCTCACTTCTCTTTTGTTGCCACTGTCAGTCCTGTCTCGCCTAGATTGTTTCTAAGAGAGAACTTTCTTTGTTATTGTTGTTGGTTTGGCGTATTGTCATTGATGGTACATTCTTTAACCATGAGCCAACATGACTTGGGTTGTCTGGTGGGTGGAACATCTCAATTCAAGTTGTTTCTAAAGAGTGACGATCAATGAGTTGTCTTGAAGTTGTCAGATTTCATAATTATAGTCAATTTTCAATTATCCACATAAATAAAAAGGCTGTCAGTACAGATAACAGAAAATTGCAGATTTTGAAATTGTGGCTAACCATCCAGCAGAGTTGAGCCATGCTTCTATATATACCCAGTGGCAACATCAACTGGGCTAAAGGAATTTAGCTTCCCTATAATCTCCTAGAAACCCTATTCTTTGATATGGATACTTGGCATTTTCTCAATCTTATACAAAGTGCTCCAAAATTATACCTTCGAGTCCTTTCTTCCAATGAGACTACAGCTCCTATATTTCTGTTAAAACAAATCTAGAGCTGGCTCTGTCATAGGTGTGGGCTTATCTCAGGCTATGCGTCAACCGTATGTCCAAACCATGATGCATATGATTAATCTCCAATGCACTCATCCCAGAGCATGATAACTATACATCTGGCCTGCCTCATCTTCCTAAAGTCAGTATATAATTAGAGGGGAAGGTGGCAGCCTGAGAGAGCCTATTTCAACAGTGGTACACAGAGATTGCTAGACATTTCTTCTTTACCTAGTCTCCTCAGTTTTACCACTGATTTTATCCCTTGGATAAATCACACACAGTACAAATCTATTCTCCTTTTTTTGAATATTTGGAGAAAGATATTATATCCTGCCTAATATGGTCACTAAGAACTGTATGTCCTTGGCTAAATTCCTTCATTTCGCATCCCTCTGAGCATTGTTTTTTAATTCTTAAAAAGGAGGGAATTGGACTAGGCAACCGATAATAGATTCTTTAACATTGTTTAATTCTATGGAAAATCTCTTTTGATGCTAGTATAGAATGGCTTATTAACTATATTGCTATATCTTACACTATAAGTGTATTTACCATATGTATTGTCAAAGTTAATCCTCATAATATTCCTTATGGGACAGTTATTTTTATTTATAACTGAGGAAGCAAAGGGTCAAAGAGATTAAGTAAACCATGTCTTGAGTTTCTGGTACTAGTTTTCTGCTCTAAGACAGGTTTTACCTCCGAATTTTATTTTCTTAAGAAATTAACTTTAAAGTCCCTAGGCTTAGTTGTCCAATTGTAAAATGGGTTAAATAACAAAACCGGGGCACCTGGGTGGTTCAGTCGGTTAAGCATCTGACTTCGGCTCAGGCACATGATCTCATTATTCATGGGTTCAAGTCCAGTGTCAGGCTCTGGGCTGACAGCTCAGAACCCAGAGCCTGCTTTGAATTCTGTGTCTCCTTCTCTCTCTGCCCCTCCTCCACTTGCACTCTGCCTCTCTCTTCTTCTAAAATAAATAAATAAATAAATAAATAAATAAATAAATAAATAAATAAATAAATAACAAAACC
>NW_027530998.1:1370715-1379528 GCF_008692635.1 Crocuta crocuta | reverse complement strand
TCGGTTAAGCATCTGACTTCGGCTCAGGCACATGATCTCATTATTCATGGGTTCAAGTCCAGTGTCAGGCTCTGGGCTGACAGCTCAGAACCCAGAGCCTGCTTTGAATTCTGTGTCTCCTTCTCTCTCTGCCCCTCCTCCACTTGCACTCTGCCTCTCTCTTCTTCTAAAATAAATAAATAAATAAATAAATAAATAAATAAATAAATAAATAACAAAACCAAGTTGATTTTCAGTCAGCGGACTGTATAGCATATTCTATGGTCATTGCCACAAGATGTTGTGAGGCTGCAGGAAAACTGGGCCTAGGCTCATTCAGGCAGAGTAAATAAAGATTTGGAGATTAATGAGAAATCAGCACCAGAATTCATAAGCATATGAGCCTCTCACCAGGGCCTTAAAAAAACTAAAGACATTATTGTTCAAAGCAGATCATTCCTTCAACATTCTATCACTGGGGCCTTCAGTATGCCATGCATTGAGTTAGTCACTTATACTTAAAAGTTTCTCGGTTATTACTCATAAGAACTTTGTGGAGCACCAGTTAGTGCATGTGTAATTATCCTCATTTCACATAAGATGAGATTGACACTAATAGTAGATAAATTGTTTGCTTAGCCAGTAAGTGGAACATGAGGATTGTAACCTAACCAATGGCTCTGGGCTCCAAGTTCCAGATGTTTTCCACTCTGCCAGTCTTTCCCAAAGTGTGAATTTTAGTCCACACTCATTTTCCAAGATGCTTTTCCAAAAAAGGATGCCACAGTCAACCATGCTTGATGTAGTCTACCGCGGGGTCCCTTAGAGGTTCACAGAACTTAGTGTATTCAAGGTTCCCAGAAAATTCGGGAAAGGAAATGTGTCGAACAATTTCCTTTCTTACTTTTGCTAAACTTATTTACAAAAGAAGTTTAAATCCAATTAACATATGTTACTAACCTGAGGAATCAAATTCTATTTCACTCTTTTTGAGAAATAGTACACTATGCCAGGCTATGTTACAAAGTAATTTCTACAGAAAAAGATTGTCGATATAAACTAAGCTTTTCTTCATATTAATATATATATATATGAGTTAACTAGTGGATGTCTTGAGATGAGAAGCTAGGTAATTACAGCCATTCAACAAATTTCCCTCCTTTTTTTTCTTTTCTTTTCTTTTCTTTTTTTTTTTTACAAATAGTTTATTGTCAAGTTGGTTTCCATATAACACCCATTGCTCATCCCCACAAGTTCCCTTCTTTTTTTCTTATTTATTTATTATTATTTTTTAATTTTTTAATAGTTTATTGTCATGTTGGTTTCCATACTTTTGAAAAAGAAGAGAAAGCACAAGTGGGGGAGGGGCAGAGAGAGAGAGAGAGAAAGAAGAAGACACTGAATTCTAAGCAAGTTCCAGGCTCTGAGCTGTCAGCACAGAACCTGGTGTGGGCTCTAATCCATGTACTATGAAAACATGACCTGAGCTGAAGTCAGATGCTTAATTAACTGAGCCACCCAGGGACCCCCAAATTTCCTTGCTTTTACCTGAGAGAATAGTATGTACTGTGGAATTATATACATGAGAATACCAGGTGGAAATACCAATATAGTATATATACAAGTCTATGACTTATTCTTATGGTACCTATTCTATGTTCTGAAGGATTTTATTTATGCATGGAAAGTACCATTTGCTCCTTCCCCAAATTTCTGCTGTTTGACATGTTTTACATTTTTATTCTAATTCAAATGAAAGAAAAGTGTAGTTTTTTGAGATATTATGGAGAACTTTGTGATTGCTTGAATGCATGAATGATGCCAAAGTATTAAAAAACTGGGATTGGAAATCATTGAACAAGGTAATTAAGTTGGATTTGGCTATGAAATTAATATTAAATTCAGCTCTTTGGTCTATTGATTATTGTTAAGATCTGCCTGCCAATAAACACTGGTTATGTGGCAGGCTTTAAAAATTTTCAAAAGTTGTTTTTTAAGTGGTAATCAGGAGTCAATAAGAATCTTAGAAATTTCTTAGTGAAGTTCATTGTTTAGGAAGTGAAATATAACTTTCAGATGACTATACCCATGAGGACAAAAGCCAGGGGTGTGTATTTTATTGAAAGTAAGCAGAAAAGAAAGAAACACAAAATAAGTTATTGTTATAGAATGCATATAAATATCTCTTGATATTTTTCATTTATGTATGCTGTTCAAGTCACCTATTGCTATGCTACAAAATATACTAAAACTTAGTGGATTCAAATAAACAAGTCTTTTATTATACTTCATAATTTAATGAGTCATGAAAGTTGGAAACAGTTTAGCTGGGTGATTCTTCTGCTCAACATACTGGTAACTGAGCTAGTCTAATGGGTCCATGATGACTTTGCCTGCATGCCTGGTGCTATGATGGGATGGCTAGAGAGCTGGGCCCCTCTCTTTCCTCATATAGTATCAGGTCTTCTCTGTGTTCCAAAGTAGTTGGACATTCTACTTTTTGACAGAGTAGTGGGTCTTCTCATTCAGGAACTCAGAGGTCTAAGAGCAAGTGTTACAAGAGACAGAAAATGAAAATGATTGGGTTTTTAAGGCCTGGGCCTGGAAATGGGCATGATGTCACTTCCACTGTGTCCTCTTAGAGAAAATGAGAGGGTATAGAATCCATTTCTCAGTAGGAGTTATCAAAGGATTTGAAGCCACCATTAAACTACAACATAGACCTAAACTGGCAGAAGGGCTTGTATCATGGAGGAAAATAATACAAACTCTCTTCTGAGCTTTTGAATAGATTAGCTCTTTGGTAGAGAAGTCCTCTTATACATAAAGCTAAAGTGACACTGTAAAAATGTATACAATATGACACATCTAAATCAAGTTGTCTTGTAAAAGAGCCACATGTTGGTTCTGACTTTCCTTTTGAACATTTCGTCTGTCCTCCTGTGCTTCTTGTAAGCTCTTTCAAGTTGTTCATCACTCCTTTCCTGTTCTATAGCTATGATACCTAATTTTTATAAAATATCTCCCAAATAAGTACCAAAATCAATCATCAGGTAAAACAAACCTGCCAATACTAATAACACAAAGATCGAGAGGATTATGACCGTTTTTCATTGCCTGGTAATGTTAGAGTTGTGCCTTTTCACTGAGCAGAGCTTTGATTTTGCTTTAAGGTCTATCTTACCCATGAAGATTTATAAGTTCCAAAGTACTTTAGAAGAGTTTCGGTATTAAGTGTTATTTGGATAAGGCAAAGGAAGTCCTGTGGAGACCCTTTCAACTTTAGCTTTTTTCTTTGACTCTTCCTGTCTATGTCCCTTCTCCCAAAGCAATGGCCCTTTCTTAGAATGTGAGTGGCTTCAGATACTTAATAAAAATTATCTCTTAATGTAAAGAATAATTTCACTTCATGTGAAAATGATTTCATTTCAGAAAGATAATTATACAAATATTCCTCAGTGTATTTTTTCTTTATGGTCAAACAGTAAGATAGAGCAGGGGTTGGCAAATGACAGCCTGAAGGTCAAATCCATCCAGGTGCATAATTTTGTAAATAAAGTTTTATTGGAACATAACCACACTCATTTGCTTACATATTGTCCATTACTGTTTTCATGCTACAAGGGCAGAGTTCAATAATTGTGCCAGACACAATTATTGGCCTGCAAGACTGGCTTAAAATATTTACTATCTGGTTCTTTCCGAAAATTCAGTACCTATATAGTGTAATGCCTTTGGAATTTTTCTAGGAAACTAATTTGTTTTTGTTTTAAATATGCTTTGTTATGGGTAATAAAAGATTAAACAAATCATAGCTTATTAGTCTTATGGATAGACAAATACATTTTAGTAAAACATTGAATTTTGATGGAAACCAATTTGACAATAAACTATTTGTAAAAAAAAAAACATTGAATTTTGTAGAGATAAAAGATCTCTCCTCTGTACTATGTTCTAACTCACTTCTTTTGCAACTGATCTGACTTTTGTAATTTACTGAGTAACTTGAAACAAAGGGAGCCTCAGAGCTAAGACACATGAATGTACAAGAAACAAATGAGTCAGACAAGGGAAGTTATGGACATAGCAGCCGAAATTATGTTAATTTAGTTCCTCTGTCTTGCTTTTGAAGACTTGGTTTTGACTTGGATCATATTTGAGCATAAAGGAAACTCCAGGGAAATCTCTGGACCATTTAGAAGGAAATATATATACTTGTCCACCTCTTGAACTTGTTAGATTGTGCTCTGTCTACATATGAAAGAAAACATGTGGCTGATAATACCCAGTGTTAGCTAGGTCAGACTAGCCTTCTTATCACTATCTGTGGTAGTATAATTTATTTCAATGTTTCTAAAAGAATAACTGTTTATCTTAAAATCCAGTGCTAATATTTCCCTAATGAAATAATGGAAAGTAGATTTACAAATTTATTTACAAAGACATTTATTGCAGCTGTATTTATAACAAAACATTGGCAACAATTTTTATATCAATCATAAAAGATTAAATGCAGCAGAATGAAGAAAAACTGTGCATAATATTGAGGGGGGAAATGAATGACAAAATAGTGCATACAATTTTGTTGAAGCATAGAGATAATCTATGCATAGAAAAGTCCAAAAGACATACATTACAAAAATAATGGTGATGATACTTCAAAGGTAGATTCATGGATAATTTGATTTTGGTTTTGGATTTTTTTTTCATATTTTCCAAATTTTCAATAATGGACATGCATTCCTTTTGTGATTAAAATAACAAAAAATATTTATTTAAAAGATGGTATTAAGGGGTGCCTGGGTGGCCCAGTCAGATAAGCCTACTATAATTGAGCATCACTCATCCTACTATTGATTTTTGCTCAGGTGATGATCTCACAATTCATGAGTTCAAGTCCTGAGTTGGGCCTCTGTGCTGACAGTGAGAATCCTGCTTGAATTTCTCTCTCTCCCTCTCTCTCTGCCCTTCCCCCGTTCATGCTTTAAAATAAATAAAATAAAATAAAATATTAAGAATTTTTAAATATCCTCTATCAACTGTTTATTTCAATTGAAAAGAAAAATGAAGAGGCTTTTATTAATTTTCATGGAATTTACTTTGTTGGCTGAATTCATATAATTAAATGAGTATTTGTATTATGCAGGCATAGCCATGGGTTTTAATTTCTCTGTGGCTCCTAAATATTGGTACATATTTTCTAGATGGAGTCTTTTCTATATTTCTTTCCTAAATGCACACTTCTTTTTCACCTAAAATAGAAAATATTTTTCCAGAACTAAAATGTTAGCCACAGCATTTCATTTCCTAATTACAATTTATAATTTAGTATTTATATTATTTAACTTTTTGTGATGCTCAATTACAGTTACTGAAAGCATGATTTTCAAAGAAAAGTATGAAGATGAAACACCCAAGAACAGCTTTTCAAAATTTAAATATGTATTTTTCTTGAGTGTTATGTTTATAAAAGGTGATGCCAGAATGCTTGCTTAAATCCAGGACAGGACCAGTTTCCCTTTACCAGCTGAATCAAGTCACTTTCAGTAAAGAGTTTTGTCCTGTAGGCTCCTTTGCTCTCTGAACTTACACCTAATTCTGTAGAACTGAGGAAGCTGAGAAATGCAATTGCTACAGGCCAAAAACACCTGCCTGATAACCAGAATCAGTTTATGTCTTGCAGGCCACTCAGCAGCTCTGGTATTTATATGGCTTTTGGCCAGTGGTAGCTGAGATACTTCATATTCTGTTTCCCTCTTCTGCATCACTTAGCTCTCCCTTCAATAACTACTAAACAGATTGTTTACAACTTAAGCAAATATTTTCTATTAATCTAGCTATAGAATTGATTTCATTCTAATGAAACACTCACAGAAGTTGTGTGAACTCCAAATGTAAACAGAGTAATTGTCTAGCAACTGTGAAAGAGAATGGAATATTTAAACAATAGGTGATAAAACAGATTGCATTACGGAAAGTGTTAGTATTCATTAGGAGAGAATTAATCTTAGCTTTGGCTAAAAAGGTAACTAGGAACATAGTGTATAAATGCAAAGTTGTCCATGTTCCCAGTCTTGCTAGAAGTCCAAGGAAACCTTTTAGTGTTTATTTATTTTTGAGAGAGAGAGAGAGAGGCAGAGCACAAGCAGGGTTGGGGTGGAGAAGGGCAGAAGGAGAGGGAGACAGAGAATCCGAAGCAGGCTGCAGGCTCCCAACTGTCAGTACGGAGCCTGACGCGGGACTGGAACCCATGAACCGTGAGACCGTGACCTGAGCTAAAGTCGGATGTTTAACTGCCTGAGCCACCCAGGCACCCCCGGCCCCCAAGGGAACCTTTTAGACTTTATATCACAACTTGTCAAAAACTGTGGGAATCTCAAATTTGGGGCTGTGTGTCTTGTTTTAACTGAAGTACTTTTTTACATTTACATTGAGAAAAATAAAGCAGAAACTACATCAAATGTTGGTGGGAAAACGTTTGAAATTACTATTAATGGGCTAAATTTTTAAAAACCTTACATGCTTTTAATACCACATTTCAAAGTTTATCACAAATATTACAAATGGCCTTATAGATCCTCATTATTTCAAGATGTTTTTATTTTCATTTATGTTACTAGCAGTAAGAATCTCACAGAGGAAACAAAATACAACTGTAAATATGCAAGGTGAGAGAACCAGTATTTGCCATTTAATTTCAATATATACATACAGTTGCCAGTTCAGCATTTTGCCACTGTATATACTTTGAAGAAATTATTACTAATCATATATTTGGTTCCCATGCAAGGAAACAAGAAGAAAGAAACAAATTTTCTTGACAAAAGTCCATATCATAATTGTTTCCTGCTAACACATTTGAGCTTTCCAGTTAATTGTGGTTAACTTGAGAAATAAGATCTTTTGAGTATCAAATTTATCACTTCAAATCCTTGGGTTAATTTCTAAGTATAACACCTCATACATCATTCAGTAGGTTCTTTAATAAGAATTATTTGGGGCAACTGGGTGGCTTGGTCAGTGAAGTGTCCAACTTTGGCTCAGGTCATCATCTCATGGTAAATGAGCTCGAGCCCTGAATCAGACTCTCTGCTGACAGCTCAGAGCCTGGAACTCTGCCCTTTTCCAGCTTGTTCTCTCTCTCTCTCTCTCTCTCTCTCTCTCTCTCTCTCTCTCTCTTTCAAAAATAAGTAAACATTAAAAAACATAAGAATTATTTGATGGTGATGATGCTTGATATGGTGCCCTCCCAGGATGGAATGTCATGTATGCTGTTTGTAGGTGTTACCTGATACTGATTTTTACTTAACAATATCCAGCCTCTTATTAACATGACCACTTTTGTTTAAGCACAAGCATTTTAAGACCTATGAAAAGCAGATGATTTTGTAAATCTCAGGTTCCTTCTTTCCAAAAGAGTCTAAACTCTTCTTTCTCTCCATCTTACTTTTTATGTCTGACATATTATCAAACTCTGATCTACTGGAAAACATCTTACACTGAAATAAAAAACACAGGCTTTGCAGTTAGATACTTTAGTTTCAGTTCTTCCTTCTGGCATTTTTTTGTCTGTCTGAGCTATGGTCTGAATGTTTGTCTTCCTGAAAAATTCATGTGAAATCCTACCCCTAAAATAATGGTATTGAGACATTGGGGAGGGGGGTCCTTGGGAGGTGATTGGGTCATGTGGGCAGAGTCCTTACTAACAGGATCAGTGCCCCTATGAAAAATGCCCCAGAGAGATCCCTAGCTCCATTTACCATGTGACTTTTCAGGTAAAAGGCAGCCACCTAGGAAACAGGCTCTTACCCGATCTGCCAGTGTCTTCGGAACTATGAGAAATAAATATTTGTCGTTTATAAGCTAGCCAGTTTATGGGGTTTTGTCATAGCAGTCTGAACAAACTAAGACAGTCAGAGTTTAGGAAGTTTTCACAATCTTTAGAGATTTTGAGTGGTTACATGTGGAAGAGTAGTTAGGTAGTTAGGGCAATAAGGAGAATTGCTTTTGGAGAGTGCTGTCCCAGGTCTTAGGCTGGGTCTGATCATAAACATTCTTGAGATGACATTTGTCCTTCTTAGTAAGTAAACACTTCAAGTTTAGAAAGGTTTAAAGTACTCCAAATTTTAAAAAGTAATAAAATAAAAACACATACAATACAAAACAATAAAATAAAATAATCCAAATCAGGACACCTGGCTGGTTTAGTCAGTAGAGGATGCAACTCTTGATCTCATGGTTGTAAGTTCATGTTGAGTGTAGAGTTACTTAAAAAGAAAATCCTTAAAAAAATAATAATCCAAATAATACTGTAAAAATTCTCATATTTAAGAAGGAATCTGTACACATTTAGCATTCCTTTTTTTATAATCGGCTCCTAAATATGCATACCTGTCTGTTAACAATTTCACATCATTAATACTTCTCAGTGAAAAATTTCCTAATTAATTGAATTAATTAGAATCTACCATACAGAGTCTTTTCTTTTCCTCTGTAGATTAAAATAGATTTTAACTGAGATTTATTGATTTGCTCATATATATATATGTATGCCACAGATATTTACTGAGCCCCTAAAGGGGACCAGATGTTTCAGGTGCCTTGCTAGGAGTATCTGATGGTTAATCATCATCTTCTCCTGTTTACATGCTAGTGGAATTAGACAACAAACAGATAAGAATATTTCAGATTGGGATACTTGTTACTCTAAAGCAGATAAGCCATTGACTGGACAGAGGATGGTGAATCCACACAGGGAGGTGGGCAACAACCTAATCTTGTTGCAGAGTCCTCTAGCAATGAAGACAGCGATTCTGCAAGCCAATTTCTGAATT
>NW_027530998.1:1361998-1370450 GCF_008692635.1 Crocuta crocuta | reverse complement strand
ATTTGCAAAAAAAATATTGAAAACAAAAAAAAAAAAAAAAAAAAAAAAAAGAAAGAAAAAGAAATGCTTTTAGAGAGAGAGATAGCACAGCAGCAGAGGAGGGGCAGAGAGAGAGAGGGAGAGAGAGAATCCCAAGCAGGCCCCGAGCTGTCAGCACAAAGCACTACCTACACAAGGCTCAATCCCACCACGATCATGACTTGAGCTGAAATCAGGAGTTGGATTCTTAACAGAATGAGCCACCCAGGTGTCCCTGAATGCATTTTGAGTATTTCAATTTAAAGAACACTGTATGATATTTTATGTTTTAATGTTGACATGTTCACATAATTCAAAATATATGTTTCCTTGATTATATACAAATTGTACTACATGAAACACTTTCACGTAGGTCTCTATACCTTAACTAGAAGGGTCATTTGACCTTTCTCTTTCTTAAGTTTTAATGCATTTGATTAATTTGTAATTTTTACGGTTGTTCTTTAGTTTTTGTGGGGTTTTTTAATAGCTTTGAAAAACATTTTAACATTGGCTTGTGTTGACAAAAATTCAGGAAAGGCAATACATCATCAACAAAGTGTCAATTTGTCTCTTTTTTACTATCTTTTTTAAAAAAAGCCTGTAATTTCATTATCAGAAAAACTACCTTCTGGAAGAGAGAAAGTTATAATTCTCTTTCCATTGTGAGATCATTTGGAAATAATTCTTTCCTGCTGCTGTTCAATAAAACTTTTAGGAACTAACATATAATGCTGTTGTAGCTGCAAAAAACTATTCTCTATGTTTCTCTGAAGAACAAGAGAAGAACACAGGGTAGTGGAAGTAAGACTTTTTTATTTTTTATTTTTTGCTAATGACAGCAAAACATTTACACACTAGGTGACATATTAACTTTTTTCCGCTCATCCCATTTGTACAGTCCTGCCTTTTGGGCATTCCATTCTAGAGCTAGCTCAGATGTGTATATCATTTTAATAATAATAATAATGGATAAGTTAAGATCAATCTTGATAACCTTCCAACCCTTGAGAACAGGAAGAAGTTCTTATGTGAGTTCTCCCTCTCTCTCTTGGAAAGTCTATGAGCTGAATACTAACACTAGTTTGTACATTTCATCTCAGTGATATTTCAATGTAG
This sequence comes from Crocuta crocuta, assembly GCF_008692635.1. Lineage (NCBI taxonomy): Eukaryota > Metazoa > Chordata > Mammalia > Carnivora > Hyaenidae > Crocuta > Crocuta crocuta. The sequence goes on along the minus strand of NW_027530998.1, from coordinate 1,369,313 downwards.
AGCTCTAGACAAATATTGGAAAGAGGGAAGTAAGGCCAAGATTCAAGAAGGTCGAAGATATTATGAGGAGTTAATCATCTAATTAAAGTGAGCTTAAGGCATTTAATCTTTTTAAGTTACATCCAGATGAATGTTAAGATGCTTTTGGCTACAGTAACAGAAATCCTCACTTGAAATGGCTTAAATGATAACAACATTTATTTTCTCATATAACAGAGTCCAGAGGTAAGACAGGATCAAAATTTAGTTAATTTAATTGCTAAATGATGTCATCAAGGATTTGGATTCTTTGTATCCCTCTGCTTTGGTGTCCTCAGGAATGGATTTAAGCCTTTATTTTTCTCTTTGCTCGAAGATGGCTGTCAGTAGCATCAGGCTACAAATGTTCTATGTCCAGAAGAAGAGAAACCCTATCTTCTAACCAATTCGATTTGGGTTAGGTATACCCCAGACCAATAATAGTCCCTTGGGAAATGCCATACAGAAAGTGCTCTGAATTTTAATCATGATCAGGAGGTAGGGATGGGAATCTGGTTTCTTAAAAGCACATAACTGTATGGGAAAGATGATATTTATGGGGTAAATGGAAATAGGTGTTTGGTAGGCAACATTATGATTCTCTATTTTGAACTACTAAAAGAGTTTGCAAATGACATCATAAGACAGCAAGCAAGATCACATGACAACTTCTCTTTGAAACAAGCAGAACTTGGGGCGCATGGGTGTCTCTGTCAGTTTGAACACCGGACTTTGGCTAGGGTCATGATCTCACGGTTTGTGGGTTCAAGCCTCACTTCGGGCTCCGTGCTGACAGCTAGCTCAGAACCTGGAGCCTGCTTCGGATTCTCCCTCTCTCTCTGACCACCCCCTGCTCACGCTGTCTCTATCTCTCTCAAAAATAAAATAAAACATTGAAAAAAATTTTTTTGAAACAAGCAGAACAAGAAATACTTAAAACCAGAAGGAAGTTGACCACAAACAACAAACTAGTGACCTTAATATCACTCCAAGTTCAAAATCAAGAACTGGTGATGAGAAGCTGCAGACAGGGGTGCCTGGCTGGCTTAGTCGGAAGTGTATGGGACTCTTGATCTCAGAATTGTAGATCTGAGCCTCATGTTGGGCATAGAGATTACTAAAAAAATATACTTAAAAAAATAAATTTAGTTAAAAAAAAAGAAGCTGCAGACAGATGATCAGACCACACACCTCCCACCTCACCTGCTATGTATCCCCATGAATATTCTTGACTGTCAGCCCCAAACTTCTCATTTCAGTCACCCTAGGCCCCTTACCAAAAAAAAAAAAAAAAAAAGAAGCTCTTCCTCTATTACCCTCAGTCTACTCCATCCTTCTTTGTCCTGATTTTTTAATTACAGGACAATCCTCCTACGTCCTTTAGCTCTTCCTCACATGCTTTCTTTTCCTGTCTATACAATCTGAGGTATTTGAAGAAGAGTCAGTTTTGTTCACAAGGTGTGTGTGTGTGCGCGCGCGTGTGTGCACACGCATGGATGTGAAGGTTTTGGAAGGGAAATGAGTGCCATCCCTCTGTACACTCTGCCCTCAATCCCACCCTACCCTGCTTGGCACCTGGATCTGGGCATGCCTGTAGCTTCACCAGCCTGAACCCACCTAAACCCCGTCTATCAAGTCAAAGGAATTGGACAGTAAGGAAAAAAATAGGGTGAGGTTGGAGATGTAGACCTAGGGAAGGCTTCCCAGAGGAGGTAACACTTAAACTGACAAGTACAAACTACAAAGAGAGAACAGCAAGTGTTGAAGAACTCCATTTCATATTTTACATCACTAGGTAAGGGAAAAGAGATTAAGTTGGGAAAAAGGTAAGGGCCATCTCTGGTGGTTTTTAAATCCTGACTTGTGCCTGCTCATTCTGATTCCCTTCATCTGGGATGGGGCCTGGGCTTAGATGGGTTTTAAAAGCTCCCCAGGTGATTCAGGAGCACCTGGGTGGCTCAGTCAGTTAAGTATCTGACTCTTGATTTCTGATCAGATCATGATCTCACAGTCCATGAGATAGAGCCCTGAGTTGGGCTTTATGCTGACGATGCGTGGCCTACTTGGAATTCTCTCTCCCTCTCTCTCTGCCACTCCCCTGCTTGCGTGCTCCTTTCTCTCCCTCTTAAAATAAATAAATATTTTTAAAATGAGCTCCCCAGGTGATTCCAATATACAACTGGCTTGTGAACCATTACTCTAAAGAGACATTGAATATTTTAAGCAGGATGATGACAGAGTCAGATTTGGGAGAAGTGCGTAAGGAGAAATTGTCTAGAATAGGAGGGAAACTTGAGGAGTGGTATGAGAGTTGGAAGTCAACAGTGTCTGGAACCCAAAAAAGAGGGAATGGCCATCAACATCAAATTCGTTTCAGAGGTCAGGACTGGATCTGAAAAGAGACTATCAGATTTTTCTTATTAGCATCATTTACAAGAGTAACTTTAAGTAACTCAGAGAAGAGAAATTGAGATTCACCTGGGTTGAGTGGTGAATAGAAGGTAAAAAGGGAGGGTATTTGGTTGTGAAGGGATGATCACCATAGAAAATATGGGGCCCTTTATAATTTAGCATAGAACTTACCTGAGGTATTTATATGTTGAGAGTAATGAACCCATTTCACCAGTAGCATGGATGAAAGTGAATTCTGTTTTCTATCACAGTAAGCCCAATATGAGTGAATCCCTGACATGAAGACTAGTGTGACATATACCGTGAGAGCACACCACCACTCTTCCCACTGCGGTAAGAGTATGCCATCCTTATAACAAGTAGGTTTTCTATTCAGCACTAGTCAGGTCACATGCAGAGAACTCTATTTCACTTTGCACATCATTCTTTAACAACTTTTAGGAAGTTTATCAACAAATTGGGGGCCATTCCAAGGAAAGTAACCAAAATATTAGAGGGAATTAAAACCATGTCATGTGACCTATCGTTTAAAAAAAAACAACTGGGAATGTTTTGCCTGGAGGAAAAAAAAGATTTCAGAGGACATAATATTTTTGAAGGCCATGAGATAGGAAATGAAGGAGGTGTTCCATTAATGCTTGGGAGACAATATTTTGGCTGTCCTCAAAGCAAAATTATCCTGGGGTGGGGGGAGCTAGAAAAATAGAGATAGCTTTTTTTCCCCGGTCAGAATAGGTAAGACTTAATGGAATAGAGAGATGGTGGCCTTCTGGAGAGCAGGCAAATTGGATGCTTTAAGCCATAGGGAAAAAATACATATGAAGCAAGAGAGTTAGTGTCCAATGGTCAAGGGAGTAGAGAATGGGTTAAGGCAAAGCACTGCTATGCTTGAATGCCAATGTGGTTGCTTTAAGCAATTAAAGTATAAAGAACAATAAAAATCAAAGAGGTGACAGGAACCCTAATCCTAGGTAAAAACTATGAGGATTTGGTCTTATGAACTCAGGTCTCTATATCTAGATGTATCTATCTATCTATCTATATCTCTATTCGTAATACATGCTCATTATTACAAAAAATTCCAACAATATATTAGCATAAGAAATAAAAAGAGAATATTGTTTTCATACTCACAGGCTTCCAGTGAATGATAATTTATTGCTCATCCAAGTTCAGAACCAAAGAGATAAAGAGTCGGGCAGATAGACCCCAAAATGTCAGCTTTGTCACTGTTAGAACTACTATAGAATAAGGCCTAAGTGCGAGGCAGCAGTGAGCCTTGCTAATATCAAACCCCAGGATAGCACTCAAATGCCCCAGTCATCAGGAACACTCTACAACCTAAGAAGGTCCACCTCCATAAAACTTACAGCATGGAATGGAGGAGCAAAGGAGTGGGTTCTGTTGAGGTCTGGTTCCCAACAGAAGGAAATAACATGATGTGACTAATTTACACCTGTTCACCTCTTCTGCAAACCTAACCCTCTACCCTCTACAGGAGTGATATTTCTCTAATGCCTGCTCCTTACCTGGGAATAAGAATTGGAGAGAATAAGCTTGTTCCATCATAATACCCAGACGCCTCCAAGGAGTGGAATAGGAATACGGGCCAAGGTCAGAAGTGTAAGGGAAACTCTTCCTCCAGCGAAACAAAAAAGTGGGAATGAGTTGTTTCCACCATCCTCCCCACAGGAAACCACAGCTAACAGTGTGAAATTCTTTGGAATTTATCCTTCTAGACTCCTTTCTTTTTACTGATGGTTGTAAATTTCAGATTTTTGTACAAAAATCAGAACATTATGTAAATTAGTTTATTATCTCTTATTTTTGCTTACAATATATTGTAGACTTTTTTCAAACAGATGTATATAGATTCAATGTATTATTTTTTTAATGTTTATTTTTTTACTTTGAGAGAGCTTGCACAAACAGGGAAGGAAGGGGCAGAGAGAGACACACACATAAAGGAAGAATCCCAAGCAGGCTCTGTACTACAAGTGCAGAGCCTGATGCAGGGGTTGATCTCACCAACCATAGGATGGTGACCTGAGCTGAAATCAAGTATTGGACACTTACCTGATTTAGCCACCCAGGCACCCCTCCAACATATTCTTTTTTTTTTTTTTAATTCCCATAGAGGCTTTTAAAAAAATCTTTCTAATGTTTTTTTAAAATCTATTTCTGAGAGAGAGAGAGACAGTGTGAGCAGGGGAGGGTCAGAGAGAAAGGGAGATACAGAATCTGAAACAGGCTCCAGGCTCTGAGCTGTCAGCACAGAGCCAGACATGGGGCCCAAACCTATGAGATCATGACCTGAGCTGAAGTTGGACACTTAACCGACTGAGCCACCCAGGCGCCCCACCAATATATTCTTTTTAATAATGCTTAGAATTTCAGTGAATTAACAGTTTTTCCACTGATTTACATTTAAATTCTTCCCAGTTTTTTATTACTATTAAAAATAATGACTTATAAAAGATCTTTGTGTATACAAGGACAGACTCTAATAGTGCTGTTTCAGGTGTAATGAGCTGCGTGGTGCTGAATATATTCAAGCCTAGACAGATGATGACTTGGCAGGTATCATTTAAAAACAGTGGAAGATGGGGCACCTGGGTGGCTCAATCCGTTAGGCAAACGACTTCAGCTCAGGTCATGGTCTCACAGTTTGTTGGGTTCGAGCCCCGCACTGGGCTCTGTGCTGACAGCTCAGAGCATGGAGCCTGCTTCAGAGTCTGTGTCTCCCCTTCTCTCTGCCCCTCCTCTGCTCATGCTTTGTCTCTGTCTGCATCTCAATAATAAATATAAACAAAACAAAACAAAACGAAACAGCGGAAGCTGCACATGAGCAGTTAGAGCAGATGACAGTAGTGAGCTGCCCCACGGAACTCTGGCGAGTGAAGGAATCGTGTACTATCAGTTCCCCCAGCCTTGACAAGTTAGTTCTGCCTCACACCCATCTACTCAAGTTGCTGGGAAGTGTACCTTTTGATCATGAACAGACTTTCTCCCCACCAGATCTGTATTATCTTTGCTCACTACCTCAGCAAGATTTCCTGACCAAAATTTCCAAGAACACCAGGGAAGAAATTATATCAGTGCATGACCTTTGAACTCAACATCTCAGCTGTTTACCATTTTCTAATGAATTTTCACTGTGCCTCTGTAAACCAGGTCATCAAGATAAGGGAAGGGGCAGCCAAGATTTTAATGGCAATAGCCAACATTACCTTTTGTTTTCAAGTGGGGGGAAAGTGTGACTGTTTATAATAACTTCCGAGTGAATGTTTCCTCTACTTTTTTTTTTTTTGTGAGCCCAAATGTGGAGCCTTTAAGAATATTAACTTGTCAGCATTGTCCAGAAATTTGTTTATAGGGAGGTGGTATGAAGATAAAAGGCTGCTACTGAACTGATATGACTGACATTTGCTGTTTTTGAAAAGAAACGCTAGAATAGTTTCTTTAAAACTTTATTTGGAAATAATTTCATTACAAAAACATTCCATGAGTAGTACAAGAAACACCCATGTACTCTTTACCCAGAATCTCTCTCTCTTCTTTCTTTTTCCTGTCTCTCTCTTTCTCTTGCTCACACATACATATATATACACACACACATATACATACATGCATACACATACTTCTTCTGAACTTTCAAGAGTCAGTGGTATATGCCGAAAGATAAAAATATTCTCTTATACAGCCACAATACAGACTTCAGTTTTAACACTGTCTTGCTCCTTACTTAATTTACTAAGAAACAAATTTACATCCATGTTTCTAGTTCTCACTTTTCGCTCAAGCTCCAGAACAATATTTTCAGGTGTTAGCTGATATTTCTAGTTTGTTTTTCTACAAGCACTCCAACTTTTTTGACATATGGCCCATGCTCCAAACTTGGTAGATCTCTGTCATGGTTTGAATTTCCTTTGAAAAAAGAGCCTGAGATTAGGCCTTAAGTGCCAGTAGTTTTTGAAGGAAGTGGTTCCATGGGGCCAGAGTAAAGCACAAGAGGGAATGAGACAGAGCAGGAGGGAAAGCTGACCATGTAAGGGTGCATTATTAAGGTCACCATTGAGGATAGGTTCTATGTCACCTCCTGAGAAGCATACAGACTGGCTCTCAGAATTGCCCACATAAATGATAGCATGCAGAAGTATTCATCCAGGTTGTGATACCCGTTGGTTAAGAGTTACCTCTGGGAGGCTTTATTTTCCTTAATGGAAGACTGGATTTCAGTTTATAAAATACCCTTTTGGATTTGATGTTAGTAATACTAAGTTGACACAAGAATTTGCGAATTGTCTTAACAGATAGATGCTTTTACTACAGTCAAATCAGTTCTTCTAAAAAAAGAAGAACAAGTTTTGTCAATGTGGATGTCAATATTAAAGGGAAATGACTTTATTCGATACTTGCTTCAATGATAAGAAAACTTTTAAGTATGTTTGGAAAAATTTGGATATGTGAATATTCTTCTCTGACTGTAAACTTGTGAAATCTAAATTCACAAAATATTTCTGATAAAAATTTAAGATTTAGGTTGAAATATGCTATAAATGTAAAATACACACTCAATTTTGAAGACCTAATATAAAAAAGAATTTGTAATACCTTGTTAATAATTTTACTATTGATAATATGCTAAAATAGTATTTTGACATACTGAATTAAATAAAATATACTTAACTTTATTTCATCTGTTTCTCTTAACTATTTTTAATTTAGCTATGAGAGGGGCGCCTGGGTGGCTTAGTCGGTTAAGCGTCCGACTTTCGCTTAGGTCATGATCTCGCGGTTCGTGGGTTCGAGCCCCGCGTCGGGCTCTGTGCTGACTGCCAGCTCAGAGCCTGGAGCCTGTTTCAGTCTGTGACTCCCTCTCTCT
>NW_027530998.1:1264259-1361473 GCF_008692635.1 Crocuta crocuta | reverse complement strand
GGGCTGGGGGCCCGGCGTCGGCCTCTGTGCTGACTGCCAGCTCAGAGCCTGGAGCCTGTTTCAGTCTGTGACTCCTTCATCTCTCTGACCCTCCCCTGCTCACGCTGTCTCTCTCTCTCTCCTAGAAAGAAATAAAAACGTTTAAAAAAAAAAATTTAGCTATGAGAATGTTTAAAATCACACATGTGACTACATTATATTTCAATTGGGCAGTGCTACCCTAGAAAATTCCTTATGAAACTTAGGTAACAATAAAGTGACCGACTAAGGTAGCAGGATGTAAAATTAACATGCAACATTCAAATCTCTTAAATCTCAAATCTCATAATGCCTCTTTACAGAGGCATCAAAAAAGTTAAAATATTTAGGAACAGACTTTATGAAAAATGTTGAATATATATACAAAGAAAGTTATGAAACATCCCTGAAAGACAAAGAGACTGAAACAAATGGAAATATGCCCCTCATTCTAGTCTCAAAATCATTAAGATATCAGTTCTGTACCTAATTTGAATTTTAACTTGATCCCTATAAAAACACCAACACTTTTTTTTTTTTTTCTGGAGCTAGATAAGTTGATAGGAAATAAAGTTCATATGGAAAAATAAACATCTGAGAATATCTAGGAAGACATGGCAAAGTAAAAGCTACTTTGAGAGAGAATAGCCATGCTGGCTATTAAAACACTCTGCAAGACCTCCATAATTAGAACCATATGATACCAGCACACGCATAATCAAACAGACCAATGAAATAGAATGAAAAGTCCAGAAATAGACCCAAATGCGTACAGAAATCTCATATATGATAATGATGGGATCTCAAATCTCTGGGGCAAGGATGGACTTTTTAATAAATGCTATTGAGACAACTGGGCAGCTATTTGGGAAAAGATGAAATTAGATTCATTCCTCACACTTCACATAAAATAAACTCCAAATGAATCAGAGATCAGAATGTAAAAAATTACACTATACAAGCACTGGAAGGAAATACAGAATACTGGTGAATATAACTTTAATGTTAGTGTAGAAAAAGCTTCTAAGTATGACTCAAAATTCAGATGTAAAAATAAGTTTCACATTAAAAAACCTTCTTGCATGGGTGCACAAGCAGCAATATACCATAAGCAAAGTCAAGAGCCAAAAAAAGACAAAATGATAAGAAAAGTTTGCAGCATATATCAGAGAAAATGGACTAACACTTCTAATACAGAAAGAATTTCTAAACATTGGAAGAAAGATTAAAAATCCTATTGAAAATAGGGAAATGACATGAAAAATAACACAAAAAAGATACAAAAATGCAATATGTGATCGTGGACCACATTCTGAATAAAAGGTGGGAAAAAATGCTGTAAAGGACATTATTGGGGCAATTCAAAACTGGAATGTTGGATAAATGTATTCATTTTATATTTCCTGGATTTGATTACTATCCTGCAGTTATGTAAAAAATATCTTTGTTCTTAGGAAACAAACTCTTAAGTATTAAGGGGTAAAGAAGTGTGATACAAATGGCTGAGAAAATGTATGTGTGTAATGCCTGTGTGTGTGTCTAGTTTTCTTTAAAGTTCAGGAGACCTACTGGTTTAGAGTAGGGGTTGGGAAACTGTCTCTGGAAAGAACCTGAGAGTGAATATTTTCTTTGTGGACCAGATGGTCTTGGTGGCAACTGCTTAACTGTTGTAGCAAAAAAGCAGCCATAAAAAATACATAAATCTGTGCTCTAATAAAGTTTACATTAAAAAGCAGTGGCCAGGGGTGCCTGGGTGGCTCACTCAGTTGAGCATCCAACTTTGGCTCAGGTCATGATCTCTCTCATGGGTTCAAAATCGGGCTCTGTGCTCCAAGCTCAGAGCCTGGAACCTGCTTCGGATTCTGTGTCTTCCTCTCTCTCTGCCCCTCCCCTGCTCGTGCTCTGTCTCTCTCTCTCTCTCTCTCTCTCAAAGTAAATAAACGTTAAAAAATTTTTAAAAAGAAAGCAGTGGCTGATAACTTGAACATTTTGTAATGTACATAGATGTTGAATCAACTACACCTAAAAACTAAAATAACATTGTATGTCAACTATACTTCAATTTAAATAAAAAAAGAAAAGCAAACAGGTAGCAGGATTCCCCGACTCCTGCCCATCAAGATTATATTAATTTTGGTAAGTAAGAATAGATACTGGGAAAACAGAAGTTTTGCCACAAGTACTTTGCACACTGCCTGGCATTCAATTTCGAAATAGCAGATACCGATTTTTTTCCAGACATAAATAGACTTAAAACACTTTTACTTTAAAACTAAACTTACAGAGGGAAGGAAAACAACCTCCCACCCAACAAGTCCGCTAACAAGACGTCGGACCCACGGAGGAGCCGGACACAGCCCTGGGGGTACAAGCCGCCATCAAGAGTGTTCTCAACGCAGAACTACACGAACCTGCTGGGCACGGTGAGCCTCACACGCGGCCGCTTGCTCAGGCGGAAGTGGTGCACCTGGGTGGCTGTCTACTGCTTCTTCATCAGTTTGGGCAACTTCCGGAGCTCTGAGGACACCAAGCGGATGACGAGCATCTTCAATGCCGTCCGTCTCTGCCGTGGTGATGTCCTATCTGCAGAACCCTCAGCGCATGAACCCCCGCTGGCGATGTCAGCTTAGGACCATTCTATCCATCTTTCCCCAGGCCTAGCCTCTGGCTGCTCAGCCTCCAGCCCTCAGCTGCTGTTCTGGGCCTCCGGAGTGACCGAGTCATAGTGCCTCTAGCTAGGTGGGGGGAACCTGAGGCTTCTTTCCTCGGGATCCCACTTCTGCTGGGCAGAAGGAGATACCCTAGGCCTACTACCCCCTGCCTTCTTCACCCCGCCTGTGCCCGGGGGATATGCTATCCATGTTTCTAGGTGTATCCACTCATCATTTTTTTTTTTAAGATTTTCTTTAATGTTTATTTATTTTAAAGAGAGAGGGGGTGGGCATAAAGAGGGAGACAGAGGACCTGAGGCAGGCCCTGTGCTGACACCAGGGAGCGCATGCAGGGCTTGAACTCACAAACCTTGAGATCTTGACTTGAGCTGAGGTCCGATGCTCAATGGACTGAGCCACGCAGGCGCCCCTTCACTCATTTATTTGTTCAAACTAGTTGATGATGAAGTTTTGCGCCCTGGAAAAAAAAAAAAAAACACCCAAAAAACCAAAACCAAAACTAAACTTACAAAAAAATGTGGAAGAATAGTATAGATTATACACATATACACCTTACCCAGATTCTCTAATTTTTAAAATAGGACCACACACTAGCCAATGGGAAGTGAGCTACGGTGAGATGTACAATTTCACAGATACTGCTGAAGAGGGAACACATGACCCCCTGTCCCCATTCAGCCCCTCTTGCAGGCTGGAACGTGTGCCGCACTGGACCAGATGGATGGAAGCAATTCTAGCTGGATAGAAGAACAAAAATAGAGAAGGAGCTTGGGTCCCTGACTCTAATGCTCATGCACAGATTGTTGGTTGAAAAAGGAAAAAAAATGCTGTCTATGTAATCCTCTGTTATTCAGTTTCTATTAGATCATGATACGTTGATACTTGAGCATCTTAAGCATTATCAGTATTCTGTGGTAGTAAAGAGTATGCATTCTGGCCCTACACTACTGAGGTATAAATCCTGGCTCAGCCATTCATCTGCGGTGTGACTTTGGGGAAGTTATTCACTGTCTCTCAGCCCTCTCAGGTTTGACATGAGTACCTAGCTCATAAAGTCATTTTAATGATAAACAGACTTAAAATGCTCAGGGCAGGGCTGGTGTGAAGCAAGCATAAGTGTTAACTATTCTTACTCCTTGCAGATATTTGAGAGGTGGGTTTTATCTTGAACATTTCATAGACGAAGAACTGGAGATTCAGAAATGCTAACCAATTTGCCTAAGGTTATGTAAATAGTGGAGCTAGGATTTAGACTCCTCTTATTCCCATGGCTGTGCTTTCCACTTCTATACATTTTCATTCTATAATTTTAATTTTACCTTCTGATTTAGTGTTGCTTTTATTTGGATTACTATGGAGGTAGGGATGGGCCCTGAAGTTAGTAGAAACTCCGTATGCTCTGGGTCTTCCTTGACAGGTGTTAACTCAGCCCTCTTTGAGTTAAAGATTTCAATAATATTACAAACCGGTAGGTATCCTTTTTTTGGTAAGACTCCTAATGTAAACTTGTATAATATGTTGACCTATGCATGAATGCAGATGAAGACTTGATGAGCTCCAAAGCATCTTAAAATATAGTTAACTGTAACTCTGATTGTAACAAAGTGCCTGAGGGCTCTTAAACATCTCTGTGGGTGCTTTAGAAGTCCCTTGGAAACTGAAATCCTTCTTTCGGAACTTCAGAATGGGTGTTAGTAATATGTTTGCAATTTTCCTTTTATTTTTTTCTCAAATACAAGTTCCTTAATTCTTTGAACCTGTTTTGATCACAAATTAAAGGCTGTACATCATACTGTTATTGCCCAATAGTGACTGTGTCCTCAGAGTGTTAGGGGTCATCTGTTGGGAGCATATACCTTCCTGAGGCTTTTGTCCTGATGCATCAATCTGGCACATATGGTATGTACAAATACATACACCCTTAAAAATCTTTATAATTAACATTTTATTTCAATATTTATTTTATTTTTGTAACATATTGTTGACATTGGAACTTAAGAGAAGCCTAATGGGCTATAGGCTTACTTTCAAGACATTTTTTAGTTTTTGAAAAATGTTTAATTTTTTTAAAATAAATAATACAGTCATGAGATTCAAAAAGCAGAAAGCATAAAACAGTATATAGTCTAAAAATTTCCCTTCCATCCTTGTCTCTCAAATGCCTGATTTTGTTCCCATCTTTTTTTGGTTGAACATAAATCCTTCCAACTTCATTTATATGATATACAAGCAAATTCTCATGCAGATATTGACTTCTCTCCCTTTTTTATACATAAGGTAGCATATTGTAGTCCCTGTTTTGCACCTTGCTTTTTTTCAGTTAATGTATCATTCCATATCAGTACATGGAGGTTCAGTATAGAATAGTGATTAAGCACATACGTGTTTGAACTGATATACAAATCTCAAAAATAAAATAGTGTTGATTCTGACATCACCCTCCAAATTCTCTGGAGAGTGAACTAGTTATAACTTTCATTATTCTGGCTAAAGCAGCCATTCTGATCCAATCTAGGTTCTCTTTTGTTCCCTCCTAATGTCAAGAAGTCTGGAGCCAGATGTGATAAGAAAATATAGGAAGGCAGCTCAGCTGTGCAGAAATCCAGACCTGACTCTGAAACCTCTAAAGAGGACCATCAGTGATTGTATCATAAGAAGTAATTTAATTATTATACAGGTTTCAGGGAGCAGGCATACAGAACTCAGTTCAAGTGATGTCAGTGAAGTGGATCAGAATTTGCCACCCAAATCTGGCATAAGGATTATTTCAAACTGAAGGCAATTAATAAATAGTAGACACAGGAGAACATCTCTGCCCGCCCCCCCTCACTGAGGCAATAATTTCCCTTTATAAGGTAATACAAAATTTCCTTTATGAATGTATGTCACCTCCCCTCTCCAGCATGGGAAGAACAACCCTTCTCACAGGAGACAAAAAGTCGGAGATGAATCTGCATAAACAAACCTTACTAGAATAATCCTTAATCTTAAAAAGCTTGGAGGCCTAAGCACTTCTTTGGATGTGTGTGTGTGTGTGTGTGTGTGTGTGTGTGTTTAACCCATGAGTGCATACAAAAGAAACCCTTCTCTTGTTAATCTATCTTTTATCAATTTAATTTGCCGGCCTCATTCACTAAGAGGATACAGGAAAAGTTTTTCCTCCCCTATAACAATGACCATAAAATGTTCCCACAGAAGAGGGGCACTTGGGTTAAGCGCAGACTTTAGCTCAGGTCATGATCTAATGGTCTCTGAGTTCTAGCACCGCATCAGGCTCTGTGCTGACAGCTCAGAGTCTGGAGCCTGCTTCAGATTCTGTGTCTCCCTTTCTCTCTGCCCCCTCCTGCCCATGCTCTGTCTCTCTGTCTCTCTCTCAGAAATAAATAAACATTAAAACAAGTTTTAAAAAAGAGTGCCCACAAAAGAAAAAAAAAAAAGATGTAAAGATGCCAAATTGTTCTCTGACTTAGAACTGCCATGCTTGAAGGAACACTGATAGCAACATGCTGTATTTAAACTTACTAGCTCCAGTGGGTAAAGTTTTAAGATTCTTCTTGTACACAAACTACTCTGTTTTATAATTACAAACTTAACATTTGATCTATTTTTCTCCATTGCCAGTAAGGTGTGAATATCTGATACGTTGTTCAGCTTGTTTTCTGCAGCATAAATGATAATTTTTAAAAGAAATAAAATCATGGTTTCCTACAAATATAAAATGAATATGTATAAATATTTTATTTAACTCATTAATTAATGAGGAAACCAATAAGATGTGAAAACCAACTCAAAGGAGACTTCAGTGAACAGATATCTATACAGGCACTCAGGAGCACTAAAATGAATTTGCTAACAGGCAGATTGGCCTCTTCCCTATGGTGGAACCAACTGCACATTCACCTTGACAAAGCTCATTTGCATTTCTATAAACAGGGATTTTGGCATCACCATCAATTGTCTACAACTTACAGAGTTATAAAATCGCTCAGAGGATGAAAGGTACAGACCCTATAGAATGAGATTAAAAGGCATGGTAGACAAACACCTCATATTCCATTAAGAAGACACCTGGAGGGTCACCTAGGTGGCTCAGTCGGTTAAGCATCTGACTTCGGCTCAGGTCATGATCTCAGGTCATGGGTTTGAGCGTCTTGTCAGGCTCTGTGCTGACAGCTAGCTCAGAGCCTGGAGCCTGCTTTGGGTTCTTTGTCTCTTTCTCTCTCTGACCCTCCCCTATTCATGCTGCCTTTCTCTCTCTCAGAAAAAAAAGAAAGAAAGAGAGAGAGAGAGAAAGAAAGAAAGAAAGAAAGAAAGAAAGAAAGAACCATTAACATTTAAGAAGACACCTGGAAATCTAATTTTTTAATTTGTGCATTTCAAAGCCTTTCAAAATTTTCCTCAAAGAATGCTATTGATCACACACACACACACACACACACACCACAGAGTCACAATAAAAAACAACAACAGATTTTGTGAATGGGCACTTCATAGGCATTTTGCAAGGTTTAATCTCTGGAAAGAATTATATATTTCCCAGTTTTTAGTACGCAGAATATTATTCTGTTCAGCTGAATATATTGTTAAAGTGAGGTATATAACTGAGTATGACCTGCAGTCAGCCCCTTGAACAGGGCACAGGCTCTTGTCCTGTGTCCCTCGTGGTTCATGGGCCTCAGCAGACAACCACAGATCGCTGGGGAACTGTTTTGCAAGGGTACTTGTACCTTCCCCGCATTCTCCTTTGTAACTCTTTCCCCCTCCTCCATACCTTGTTTTCTTCAATGAGCAAACTGGCAACAGCTATCTCTAAGGCTACAGGCCTCCTCTGGGGAGAGCTGCAAACAGTAGACGGAAATTCCCGGCAGGTACAGCTACCAGTCTACAAGTATTACCCCACCCCCACTAAAACCAAAAAACAAAACAGAAACATCAAAGGCAGAGCAAGGGGTGATTTGCACTCTAAGGGCTTAGCTGCTGTCAGTTAAGAGGGTGTGAAGCAGTGTGCTGGCTGGGTCATATGTGAGGCTCCCAGATGTGAGGCTCGCGGAGGATAATCAGCTCAGGAAAAGAAAAAAGGTAAAATGGGAAAATGGGTTTAGTTTTTCAAGACATTAAAGTCTTGTTCTGTGTTCACTTACTTAGTCATCAGTTCATTTATTCAGCGATTGTACGCATATGTACTAATATATGTGGCACTCACTGGGCACATATAGTCTCTATACTTTAATGGACCCCACCATTCCAATCTCTTAATGGTTGCACCTTGTTACTTGTTTCATAGTTACAGTTATTCATGTCTTGTAGATTTTAACATTTGTTTCATCTATCTCCTTTAAAGATTTAAACTCCTTTGAAAGCAGCAGAGTGTCTCATTAAACTTAATTTTCCACAGTCCCTTAACCTAATTCTTGGCTTTTAAAGGACTCTCAATAAGTGTTTGTGGCTTTGGTCGGTTTTTATTTTAACCTCAAAACCATTTCTGGGGATTGTAGATGAGAAAACTAGCCAACTCTTTAACGTTAACTCCTGACGTTAAACATATGCAAAATCAAGCCCTTCAAACTCCCTGGGCCGGCTCTACCAGGACTCAGGAAGGGAGAGAGGCCTGGGGGTCAGCAAGAACCTGCTGGGCTTGCATTTACACTCTCCAAGGGAGGCAGGCCAGCTCGGGCTTGCCTGCTGGAGAGGGAGGTGGAGAAAAAAGCCCAAACGTGCAAGTCCACAGCTTCCCTCGCTGAGGTTTGCTTTCCCCCCTTCTCACTTTCACAATGCTCACAGGTCTCCTGCCCACTGTTGGGGGCTGGGGGTAAAAGTTGCACACCGGGCACTCGATTGCCAAGCTGCTTCTCTCGTCTCGGCTTCCCACAGCGAAAACTGATTCTTTCATGTTTGCAGAGCAGTTCGCAGTTTTAATTCTTGAGTGAGGTTTCAACCGGCAGCTAACAATGTTGTTAGTTCATTTTGAAAAGGAGTTTCACTTCATTAAAACACAGTGAGAGACACATCGCATTTAATAGAAAACTAAAAATGTCCCTGTTAAATGAGTTGCTGCCCCAGAATGAGAATGAGGACGGACTGCAAAGAGCCTGGATTGCAAAGAGATGGTGTTCCTGCTGTGAGAGATGCTGGGTTCTTCGGTACATGCCCTGGGGCCTTCGACTCAAAGTGGGTCAGTGTAAGAGCAGGGTCTGAGTTCCAGAGATGTTCAGAATGTCTGCTTCACTCCAGATTTACGGAATAAAAGTCTGCATTTTAACAAGAGCCCCAGGGGATTCGTCTTCAAATTAAAGTTTTGAGAAGCATTGATAATCTCAGGATGCATGGGAATTGTAAAAGACTTCAAAGAAGAGGGCTCTCCATCTTGTCCTGGAGGAAGGGCATCTTCTGCTTTCTCCCATTTCGGCTAAGTACCCAGTCATTCTTGTGGAATACAGAGGATCGCTTTAGGCGGAACCAGCAACGACACCAGATCAAGGTTCATATGTATAGAAGCGTCTCAGTCAAGCAGGAAAGATTATAGTGTGACTTTTCATCCTAACAAGAAGTAGGTATTACTTGTTTGTATTTTAGAGGTAAGGAAATTGGGGCTCAGAAAAGTTAAGTGATTTGTCCACGTTCATCCTGCCAGTAAATCACATAGCAGAGATTCAAGACCCGTCTACCTAACACCAGAGCTCATGATGTTTCCCTGTGCACGATGCTTTTGTGGTTGTTACTGTTAGCTGTATTCTTTTTTTTTTTAAGTTAATTTATTTATTTTGAGAAAGAAGAGAGCACATGTGTACACCAGCGGGGGGGGGGGGCAGGCAGAAAGGGAGGGAGAGAGCATCGCAAGCAGTTTTGGGGTGCTGTCAGTGCAGAAGCGGGGCTTGATGCCACGAACCATGAGATTATGACCTGAGCCAAAATCAAGACTTGGATTCTCAACCGACTGAGCCATCATTTTTAAAATAGTTGCTAGCTGTATTCTTTTTAAACAGCACTCTACTTGTCTTTCCCTTCATATATATATTTTTTTCAGGATAAATTTATACAACAGCCTAAATTAGTGCTATGTTTCATAAGGTTTAAATTTAGTTATTTGCAACTGCCAACCACCTGGTCCCCCTTCAAGCAATTTCCAACACAATGTTTGGTAACTGCCATGGGGAAGGGGAAGGAAACAGAAAGGCAGAGTAACAGAGCAAGTGTTCCACTCCGGAAATGACCCCCAGAGGAGTCTAAGCTATGCCAGAAACAGGAGGGAGATAAAAAGGCTGAGGACTCAAAGCTGGAGCAGAGGAGAACTGTGTAAACACATGATTCTGTCATCTTCGGCAGTTCTGCCTTTTTCACCTCATTCTGGTCGACTTCCCACACTTTACACAGAAGAGACTCCAATGACAACCGTGACAATGTTAATACTACAGCATGGGCCACTCTTACCGGAAAGGACATGGGACAGTGCTCTGAACATGGCTACAATCCACAGTTTTATGATATATCATATACACTTGTGAAATGTGTAATTTCCCACACCTCTCACTCCTGCAACTTGGAGAATAAAAGAGATTAAAAAAAAAAAAAAAGAGGTAGATGGGTTTGGGGTGAGAAGGTGGCAGATTGGAGCCAAAAGTTTTATAAGGCAATTTCAGGCCTAAAATGAAGATGTCTGTGAAACCTTTCATTACTTTCTGAGAGAATTTTAATATAGATTTCACTTTTTTGAAGTAGATCAGTCCTCCTCTGCATTGCAAAAGGAAAAAAATTAGCATACTGTATTGAATTCTGCAATATTTATCTCCCTTAATTTTATTTTTTAAAAAATTTCAAAACCATGGAAAAGTTGAAATAATACAGTGAAATATAAGTATCCTTTACCTAGATAGAACAATTGTTATGATTTTGCCGTATTTGTTTTCTGTTTTCATTGAACCATCTTTGCAACTCTCTAATCCCTAAATATAAGCATGTATCTCTAAGAACAAAGACATTTTCTGTATAGTTACAGTATCATTATCATATCTAAGAAATAAAACATTCATTTAATATCATCTAACTAATAGCTCATATTCATGCTTACCCAATTGTCCCATATATATTCTTTATCACAGGGTCCGCCCTCCCCCATTTTTGATCCTGAATCCAACCTTCATCCATTGTATTTGGCTGTAAAATCTCTTAAATTCCTTTTATACTTATTCATTTATTTTCAAAGTTTATTTATTTATTTTGATGGTCAGGGGAAGGAACAGAGAGAGAGAATCCCAAGCAGGCTCTGTGCTGGCAGTGCAGAGCTGGGCAGAGTTGATCCCATGAATAGTGGCCTGAGCTGAAATCAAGAGCTGGACACTGGGGCACCTGGGTGACTCGGTTGGTTAAGTATCCAACTGCAGCTCAGGTCATGATCTCACAGTTTGTGAGTTCGAGCCCTGCATCTGGTTCTGTGCTAACAGCTCAGAGCCTGGAGCCTACTTCAGATTTGGTGTCTTCTCTCTCTGTCCCTCCCCCACTCGTGCTCTGTCTCTGTCTGTCTCTCTCTCTCTCAAAAAAATAAATAAACATTTTTTTTTAAATTTAAAAAAAAAGAGTTGGACGCTTAACTGAGTCACCCAAGTGCCCTCTTAAATTCCTTTCGATCAAAATGATAACAGTCTCCTTGCTTCCCCTCCTCTTTTCTCATTCCATTTTCAGCATCTAGGGAATTTTCTAATAGAATCTATCACAATCTGATTTCCCTAATTTTTTTCTTCATAATATGCTTCATATTTGTATGTATTTAAAACTGTGGTGCTTATGGGAGATGGGCATGGAGGAGGGCACTTGTGGGGATGAGCACTGGGTGTTATATGGAAACCAACTTGACAATAAACTATTTGTAAAAAAATAAATAAATAAAACTGAGGTACTTAAACATGATGTTGAGGGAGAAGATAGCTACCATGAGCCAAACTTCTTGAAGTTAAACCTTGCATTATAAATCTTTAACTAGACTAAGTGAAATTGTCTAGAATCAATGAGCGCAAATCTGACCTGCCTGATTTTGTAAATAATATTTCATTGGAATTCAGCCATGCCCATTCACTTATATATTTTCTATGGCTGCTTGGCTGCTTTCCTCCTTAAAAGGCAGAACTGAGTAGGTGTAAGCGAGATTGCATAGCTTGGAAAGCCTAAAATGTTTACTAGCTGGCCCTTTACAAAATAAGTTTGCCAATCGCAGATCTAGAACAGGAAATGCAAATAGTACTTTCTCCTTTGACTTCTAGTCAAGGCATGGTTAAAATGCTATCAAATAGATCACACAGATCCCCTTGATAATTTTAATGCATCAGTTGGGAAGTGGAAAGAACTACATTTATCAAGACCATGAATCTTGATTTTTAAAATTTTTCCCTTTTGAGAAATCTTTTAACAGTTTTACATCGCCCACTTGCATTTAACCCAAATTCTTCTGCATGAAATTCAAGGAAAGGCTCTTCATAACCTGACCCTACGCACCATTTCCTGCACCATATTGGTTTCCCTATATCCTAGTTCAATGGTTCTCAAATGTAAGGGTGTAAAAAAAAAACAAAACCCATAACCCTCAAGGGGCACGTTTAAAATTTAGATTATCAAGTCCTACCTCCAAAGATTTGAATTAAGACATTCTGGGATAAAAGGTGGTAATCTACAATTTTCAGAAGTACTCTGAGTCATTCTGGTGCAGGTGGTCCAAAAAGCCACATCTAGAAAATCACTGGTTTAGTGACAGCAAAGTATTCGCACTTGACCACTCCTTGCTTTCCAGTGCCTTTCCTGCAAGTTCCTTTCCATTCAGGGGCTGAGCAAATGTCCCTCGGTGAAACTGCTTTAATGTTCTTCCTATGGGCTTCCTCATAGTCTACTCACTCTGGTCTGATCTCATGGAAATGTATGTACTTATTTTCATTTCTCTCATTATATCATTTCAGTTAATCACCTGCCAGCCTCATGGAGTTCCCTGAGGGCAAGAAGAGACTCAGCCATGTTTATACCCACAGCACAGTGCCTTGCACATAATTATATTGGGATAAATTTTGAAATGAGTGCTTAAGTAAATAAAATGGCTATTTGATATAGATTTTATTTGGAGCTATTCATTTTATTACATTGTTCATGTTGATAACTTAATTAGACGAGCTCTCTCCTTTATATGTGTTCTATAAAATATATTTATTATGTAATTGCAAAAAGAATTTGGTGTTAAAAGACACCATTAAGAGAGTGAAAAGAGAAGCCAGTCTGTGAGAATTTATTCCCAAGTATATGTATTTGACAAAAGATCCTTAACAAGCATGTGTTAAGAGCTGTTATAATTTAATAAGAAAGAGACAAACTACCTAATTAAAAACATAAGCAAAAGATTTAAATAGGCACTTCACAAAAAAGGATATCCAAATGGCTAGCAAGGCTATTAAAAAGCACTTGACAGTCTTAGTTGTCAGGAGAATGCAAATTAAATCACAATGAAATACCACTACACACCTACTAGAATGACAAAGAGTTGGCAAGGAAGTAGAGAAATGAACTCTCATTGAGTCCCATTGCTAGTGGGAGTGTAAATTGGCATAATCATTTTAGAAAACTGTTTGGCAATCTCTGTGAACTCGAAATATGCATCTACTCTATAACCCAGCACTCCTAAGTATACACCCAAGAGAAATAAGGGCACTTGTTCTTTAAAAGACATGAAAAAGAATATTCACAGCACCTTTATTCACAATAACCCAAAACTGGAAACAACCTAAAAGTTCATCAACAGGGGAATGGATAAATAATGTGGAATAATCATATAAAAGAATGCTATACAGTGACAAAAAGGATGGATTATGAAATACACACAACAACATGGAAGGCTTTCACAGGCATGATATTTAGTGAAAGAAGCCAGAAATGAGTACATACTGCATGATTTCATTTTTGCAAAGTTCAAGAACAAATAAAACTAATCTATGATGATGGAAGTCAGAATAATGGCTACCTTTTAGGGAGGTATTGACTAGGAAGGATCAAAGGAAATTCTTTTGGGGATGCTGGAAATATTTCATATTTTGATCAGGTGATGATTTCTTGGTGGATATGTAAACTCAGCAAGCTGTACTCTTAAGATTGGTGCACTGAATGCAATTATGCATATGTTAAATTTCAATGAAAAAGGTTAAAACAGAACCCAGGACAGTTGACGTTACATCTCTATTACTAACTGCAGAGGTACAGATGACATAGCTACCAGATTTTGTTAACTACTTGCATCTTCCACGCTCTCCCAACCAGGGCCAGTTCCTCATCTGTGAATAGGGGTTAAATAGTCTTTCCTCATCCTGTTGTAAAGATTAAAAAAAATAAGCACAGAACAAAGAACTCTAGACAGTAAATGGGACATGTAAGTGATGGGATGAGTTATTATTATGCCACACCTGTGCTAAAATTTACACAGTACTATAAAACACACCTAGCTGGTAGTTATATTTTCAAATCATTTTTAATCTAATGGCTGCCAACTTTAAAAAAAAACATGATTGTTTCCCTACAACCTGATTTTTAAAAATATATATGTATGTGTGTGTGTGTGTGTATACAGGAAAACCTTGGATTGCAAGTAACTTGTTCTGTGAGTGTTCCACAAGACAAGCAAATATTTCTAATAAATGTTGACTTGATTAATGAGCAATGTCTTTCAATACAAGTAGTATGCAATGCCAAATGTCACAGGATCACAACTGAGCCAATGGTTCTTGAAATTCACTTTGATATACAAGTGCTTTGGATTATAAGCATGTTTCTGTAATGAATTATGCTTCCAAACCAAGGTTTGCCATATATCATATATAATATATATATTAGAAATGGCAAATGAAAAAAGAAAGTAAAAAAACATAATCTATTATTCTATGATTTAATAATACTACAGTTTCAAAAATATCAAATGGAACCAAAAAAAGCAAGCAAACAAAACAAAACAAATTTCACCACTTTTTAAAGACTTCATAAAATAATAGGTAAGTGTCCTTCACTTTTCTCCTTCACTCTCCAGAGGTAACCACCATTATCAGATCAACCCGTGTTTGAATTTTGTGTTCAGGAAAGAAACCTTCTGCTCTGTGTATATGCTGTTGGTCTGAGGGTGATGAATAGTAAGCAATCAGTACACACAAGGCAAGGGCTAATTAATTCAGGTTTCTGATGGAGAAAGTGCCTTGGAATGTATTCTCATCTCAGTGCAGTCATAAGGTGCCCCTTTGTCCCTTTGCCTAAACTGGCCCCTGCAGCATCACTCCTGCCAGCACCAAGACGTTTGGTAAAAGGAGTACTAGGCATGCACAACCACAGACTCACAGCTGAGGCTTTGTCTTCCCTCAAATAAACATAATCCCAACAATGAGGCTCTGTCTGTGGGGACCAGGGGGTGGTAGGAGGGGTGGCTAGTCAAATTCTCTTCTCTGACTACTTACTACATTTATAAAGCTTTTTTCCTTTACTAACTCTGTTTTCCTCTCTTCTTGAACAGCTCCCAAGTGACATTTGATGTTCTCTCTAGGGTGACTTTCCCAGGGGGGGGGTCCCATGAGCCCATTAGGGCAATGCGACTTGCCCAAGGCCTTTTTCCGCAGCTGAGGGTGGGTGGGTCTGGAGGGTTTCTGGAGTCTAAAGGCCCTCTTACCCAGAATCAAGGGCCTACTTTTCCTTTTTGAGAATTATTTGATGATTCTCTTCTAAAACTCCCAAATGTTTTAGAATGTTTCTGGGCTCTTCAGATCGGATTTGGGGTGAGTTTAGGACTCACATATCTTTTTAACTTTAATTTTAAGATGTGATAAAAGGTTTCACTTTTATTTGCTCTCTTCTTTTCCCCATTTATATTCACTGGAGCTCTATTCTAATCACTGGTGCTAGCATTCTGCCTTTTCAGCTCCTCAAATCCCTTGATTGGTTTCATTCATTAATTCATTCAGCTCATTCTTGGTTGAGCACTTAACTATTGCCAGGCCCTGCTCTAGGTTTAGGGTTACAGCAGTGAATAAGACCAGGTAAATGTATAGAGAATGAGATGTTGAGATCAGGGTCTTTATTTTAGCTACACAGGTAAGACCTTTCCAAGAAGGTGATATTTCTTTTGATGCCTTTACTTTTTTCTCCAGTCTTTCAGAGTGTTGGTATCTGACCCTCTCATTCTACTTCACCCTTCTTCCCTAGGCCTTCTGTCAGGACACCCTTCACTTTACCACTTTCCATGACTGTCCTACATTTCTCTGCTCACTCTCACTCTGGACTTCTCCCTGTCTCATGTTCTTTCCCTAATCATTTCCAGGAGCTTCCTTAAACAGCTGTAGTTCTGTCACAAGGAATTTGCATGTGGGTGCTTCACACATACTTTAAGTGATTCTAATAACATTCATATGCCTTGGAAATTGCTATTTGAGAAATCAGTCTAGTATAAACCAGAGGTTTTGAAACTTCTGGCCTGTTGAGCTGTTGTATGGATAAAAGCTTTAGGAGAGATACCTTTCCCAGCTCCTTCTGCTCAGCCCTGCAAATGCTGCTCACACTTATATAAATATCAGGTTAATGGAGTTTTGGCTTCGTATACAGCCATGGGGGTAGCTATTAAAAAGCCACCTTGTACTGAGTAGCATACATTGAAACCTGGAGTGGAAATGACTCTTTAAAAAAACTCCACACCCATTTTTAGTGTGACTCACATTTTGAATGAAGCCCAGAACACCTGTTGTTTATTCCCTACTATTTGGAACTCTACCTTCGTTTTTGGGTTTCCTCCAGAGAATATGGAACAGGGATTTGTACCTAGTCTTCCATTTAACAAATAAATCCACCAATGGAGTGGATCCTGTGAGTTTCATTAAACAATATACAGAGGCTGAAGGTTTGTTTTCTTGGCTTTCTTAGACCATTGGTATGACATAACCTCTATAACAAATGCCAGTGCTTAGCATGATAACTGGACCATGATTGCTAATGGATGTATGAATGAATAGGAAGAGAAGGGCCATATCTTATAAGTAAACATTCACAAGATCTTCAGAATAATTTAATTCTGTCTCATCCATCATTTGAAAACTATCTATGTCAGTTTTTAAGGCACTTTTATTCTCACAATAAGAAGCAGTGTTTATTAGAGCAGTAACCACGAAACTACTATCTACACAGACTCAGTGCCCTACAAAAAAATACTTTGCACTCTAATTAAGAACAAAGCACCCCATTACATCAGATTGAACTTTGGAATCACATCTTCAGTTTTGTTTCATCTTGTAATACTGAACAAGGAGTCAGATGGAAGGGGTCAGGAAAAGTAGCTATTTGAGAATTTAATTAATGGATTGAATCTCATAGCTCCTTTAGGGGCTGCTCAGGTTAAACCAGAAGTATGGTCACATTGTGATGGTTAAGAATCTGGCTGTTGGTTTTGCAGGCTCTGTGATTTCATTCTGTCCATTTGCCAAGGAATGAGCTGTCAGGCTCTGTCTACTTCTCAGCTTCCCTTCTGGGTCGGTGCCTTCTGCCTCCCAGCTTCAGGCATAGCCCCACCCAGATTCTATGACCCATCTAGTGTGGAGGCCAGAGTGTTCTAGGACTTTGCTACTCAAAATACCATCTGAGGAACAAGCACATCATCAGCCCACTTGTTAGAAATGCAGAATCTCAGCCCCTCCCTTCCCAAACCTCCTGAATTAGAACCTGCATTTTGATCACTTGTCTGAACATTAAAGTTTGACAAACACTAGGCAAAGGGGCTCTAGCCCAGAAATGAAGAGCATGGTTATCAAACTTTAGTGAGCCTTAGAATCACTACCAGAATCATTTATGCAAAAATGAACATTACTGGTCCCCACCCAGAGATTTGATTCAGGGAGTCTGGGGCAGGGCATACACAGAATCTCTCCTTGCTTGGGCTTGGGCCTGTGCTTCTGCTCTGGTTCTGAGCTCAGTTCCATCCTGACAGTTGAACTTCTATACAATCTTGTGTCTTTCTTACATTTCTATATACCAGTGTCCTGTGTCTCAGTCTCTGCTTTAAAGATGATTTTTAGTGGTGGCTTCAGGATTTCTATGCAGAAATGTCTTAGAACGGCAATCTGGTTTGAAGAAGGAGGGTTGATACTGTTTTTGCTGAATGCTTTAGTTAAGACTGAGGAAACAACAATTGTCCATGTCAAGAAACCAGAGATGAATAATGGAGATTACTGGAGGATACCATTACCATTTGCTTTATTTCTGCCAGAGTCTCCCCATGGGCTCAGAGACTTTCTCCTGAACTCCAGACTTGCAGTTAGAGCCCTTTAGCCCCAAACAGCAGAACCAGTCTCTGCCCAACTCAGTGTAAGCATTTATTAGGAAGAAATCAGATGACTCACAGTACAACAACAAGACTAGAGAACAAGGCTCATAAATGGGTAGGGAGCAGGGCAGATCTTGAGGTCTAGGTAGCATGAGATCCTTGATGGCTTTTTCTGGGAGCCACCCACAGGATGAATGAGTTCCAACTGTTTATTATCTTTTTGCTACTTTTCTGAGGACTCACATCCCTGGACAGGAATATTTGGCTTGGCTTGGTGAGGGGAGGGCTGCCCACCTTGAATAACAGTCTTAATGGATTGTATCCAAAAGGAAGGGTAATTTCCCAGTGGCAAATGGAGGTGCTAGAATACATGCCTGGCAGCCAAAAAAGCAATCCGTGTCTTGCTACCTGATAACACACTTCTATGGTTTCCCAGACTTCACCAGAAGTAAGCTCCATGGGATAAGAATTTTTGTCTCTTTTGGTCTCTGTTGTATTCCATGTGCATAGAACAGTTTCTGGCATATGGTAGATTCTCCATAAATGTTCATTAAATGAATGAATGTAGAGAGAGGCTGCCTGTCATGACGGTTAAGACACAGCTGGAGTGAGGCTACCTGAATTCAAAGCCCAACTTTCTTACTTCTAGCTGAATGTGTGAACCTTTGTGCTTATGTGCTTAGGCTTCCTCATAGCTAAGGGGATATTGACAATAACATGTTCCATTTCATAGGGTTGTCGTTAGAATGTGTTTAGAACAGTGCCCGTTATGGTGGCTATTGTTTCATCTATTTATTGCTGTATACAAACTATCCCCAAACTGATGACTTACATCAACATTTTATTTATTTGATCATGATTTCTGTAATTTGGACGGGGCTCACAAGGGACACCTTGTCTCTGTTCCCTGTGGTATCTGCTGGTGCGGGAACATCCATGATAACATCTTGACTCACATATCTGACACCTCAACAAAGATGCCTCAAATGGCTGGGGGTTGGCAGAAAGAGTTTGCCTGGGATCGTATATCTGGGCCCCTGGCTCTTGCTGTCAGATGGGTTCTCTGTTCTCTCCCATGTAGCCATAGGACTGCTACTTCTCTTATAGTCTCTGCATGTAGTCTCTGAGCTGCTCATGTAAGAAGTTTGGCTGATGTGCCTCCAAGGGTGCAAAAGTGGAAACTTATAGATTCTTAAGACATAAGGTCTTAAGGTTTACGTTGCATTCTATTGGTTTTTCAAACTTGGCANCTGCCCGTTATGGTGGCTATTGTTTCATCTATTTATTGCTGTATACAAACTATCCCCAAACTGATGACTTACATCAACATTTTATTTATTTGATCATGATTTCTGTAATTTGGACGGGGCTCACAAGGGACACCTTGTCTCTGTTCCCTGTGGTATCTGCTGGTGCGGGAACATCCATGATAACATCTTGACTCACATATCTGACACCTCAACAAAGATGCCTCAAATGGCTGGGGGTTGGCAGAAAGAGTTTGCCTGGGATCGTATATCTGGGCCCCTGGCTCTTGCTGTCAGATGGGTTCTCTGTTCTCTCCAGAACATGTAGCCATAGGACTGCTACTTCTCTTATAGTCTCTGCATGGAGTCTCTGAGCTGCTCATGTAAGAAGTTTGGCTGATGTGCCTCCAAGGGTGCAAAAGTGGAAACTTATAGATTCTTAAGACATAAGGTCTTAAGGTTTACGTTGCATTCTATTGGTTTTTCAAACTTGGCACAGTTGATATTTCGGGCTGGATAATTCTTTGTGGTGGGAGACTCTACTGTACATTGTTCGACATCTGACACCTTTCTGGTGCCAGTAGCTCCTCCTCTTCCCCTAACATTTGACAAAATTGTTTCCAAACATTGTCAAAAGTCCCCTCGGAAGGAAAACTCTTCCCTGGTTGAGACTATTTGGTGAAAGCCACTCAGAGGTCCAGCCCAGATTCAAGGAGGGGGACTGAAGAAGGTACAAGTAGCAGGGAACTTGGTTCATTGAAGACCATCAGCACACAAGCTCTTACCGCTATTACCATCTCTGAGCATCGCTCGCTGCAGGAATCCCTGCTCCTGAATTCTGCCCATGTGTCAGACCACATCTACCTCTTTATGAGGGGCTGTTCATTCTAACTGCTTGCCTGATGAACTCTCTTATTAGAGCAATCTCCATTTCTGGCCACTGCTCGTGGCTTCCTCTCCTGTACTCCCTTTGTGGCCAGGAGTGGCTCTTTCCTCTCTTTCCCATCCTTCTGTGCTTAACTGAGCTATAGTGCTCATGTTAGAGCACATGACCAGGCCTCCGGAGAGGGAAAGGGTAATCTTGTAGCCTATGAATATGGTATATGTTCTCATATCCACACATAATCACTATGCTCTCTCTTGAAGGCACTTGCCTTATGACTCCTTTCCCCACTAATTAAATCTTATTTTATCTTCCAGAGTCATCTTAGGGGCCACCTCCCCTGGGAAACCTTCTGAAGAGCCCAGTCTCCAGTCCAATTTAGCAGTTTTTGGAGAGTAGAGTCCATGTCATATTCATCTTCATGTTCCCACAGTGTCTATTGCATGGAAACTATTTCTTATATCAATAAATGAGTAATTTAAAAGCAAAGGAAAGAATTTAAAATTTGAGGAGAGACTTAAGAAATGTGGAAGTGAATCATGTCATGATCTGGGGCAGAGCCTTCTGGAGAAGAGGATCAACAAATTCATGGCCAGAGGCTTAAGTGGCTATGTGTATATAAGGGGAACAAGGACCCAGTGGGGCTGAGACAGAATAAGGAAAGAAGAGAACAGTGGGAGATGAGGTCGGACACATAATGGGACAGGATCATTTGGCTTTGTAGGTCAACGTAAGGACTCGATTGTATTCTCTTTTTTTTTAAATTTTTTTATTTATTTCTAGGAGAGAGAGAGAGACAGCATGAGCAGGGGAGGGTCAGAGAGAGAGGGAGATACAGACTCTGAAATTGGCTCCAGGCTCTGAGCTGGCAGTCAGCACAGAGCCCGACGCGGGGCTCGAACCCACGAACCGCGAGATCATGACCTAAGCGAAAGTCGGACGCTTAACCGACTAAGCCACCCAGGCGCCCCAGGACTCGATTGTATTCTGAATGAGACAAGAAGCTACTGGCAGAGGGTTTGAGCAGAAGAGTAACTTACACTGACCTATGATTTTAGAGGGTTATTCTGGCTCCTGTGTAGAGAATAGACTGGGCAGGCCAGTCTGGAAGCAGTGAGGCCAGTAAGGAAGCTATTGCAATAATCTGGCAAGAGATGCTGGTGACCTTTCCTGGTAGACTGGATACGGGACATGAGAGAAGGAATGCTGTCAGGCAGGACTTCATGGTTTGGGGCCTGAGCAAGAAGAATGGAGAACTATCTTCTGACATGGGGAGACTACTTAGGGATGGATATTAGAAGTTTAGCTTTGGCATGTTAAGTATGAGATGGTTACTATACATGTAATTGGTTGCAGGGTAGACTGTTGGATATAGAAGTGTGAAGTACAGAGGTGTATAAACCGAATATGTAAATGTGGAAGTTCTTTCCTCTGTTAATTAAGCTAGGATAAGCTTCTGTGATTAAAAAAAAAAAAAAGAAAATACAACGGCTCAAAACAATAGAATTTATTTGTCATAATACAATAGTTTGGGAAAGTTTTAGATCCTTAACAAACTGGGACAAGACCTCTGTGTATGGAGAGCTGGGGACACAAGCCTGATTAAAGTGGTTCAACAAGAATGGGAAAAGGGGGAATTGTAATTGGAGACTGTGTACAAACAATGCATTTAACGAGTTTTGTTATAAAGAGGAGCCAAGAAATGGGGAGGGGTTGGCTGGAGGGAGATGTAGGTTCCCGGCTTTTGGTTGTTATTGTTCTGTTGTTTTTTGTTTTAATGTTTTAAGACTTTTTTTAAATACGAGAAATGACAACATGTTTGTGTGTTGATGGGAATGGTTCAGAGAGGAAAAGATGGATGATGTAGGGAGGAGAGAGGTGATTTCAAAAGCCCCCAGTCCTTGAGTAGGCAGAGGAATGCCAACTGAAATGAGGGCTTGGCTTTAGACAGGAGTGTGAACCACCATTAATCCGTAAAAATAGCAGGCTAGCTGAGTGTATGGGCACAGACACAGGTAGGGGATCAACCATCCTAGTATGTCTGGGACTGAAGAGTTTCTGGGATCATGAGATTTTCAGTGACCAAATGAACACAGCCAAGGGCAAACAAGAAGCTTGGTCACCTTGGAGGCAGGAACATTTGTGGTGGAAGTGTATGGAAGTTCTCTTTTGATTGTTTGGAGTATGTCCAGATGAGAAAGGGCAAGTCTATTTGACCCATTACTGAGCCTCTATGTAGGCTAAATCTCACCATTATACAATGTGAAGGATCTTACAGTGAAGAGGTTGTTTTCCCTGTTCTTGAGGAGCTTAGGCTACTGGGAAAGATGGAAAAGAACAGGACTATTATAAAGCAAGCCAGCGTGAGATGTGTGTAATGAGGCATCTAATTCATGTTCCATACTCTTCAAGAACCTATTATCTGCTAGAACAGAGAATACTCAGTAATAATAATAATAGTTAACATTTCCTGAGATCTTACTGATTTCCAGCAGCTGTACATCCATTGTTTTACCTCATCTTCACAACAACTTCTTGGGGAAGTCGTACTGTTATCATCTCCATTTTACAGCTGAGGAAACAAAGGTAGCTAGGCAATTTGCTTCAGGTTTTACGCAAGTGGTAGAGGCAGGTCTTTACCCCTGGTGACTCCCTGACCAAGCTTTTAAGTGCTACATTACAGGGCTTTGAGGAATTGCTGCAATGCACGGCAATATGTGATGAATAGCACTGACAAATGCTGTACACATTTAGGAGATATAACTTTTGTTTAGGGCAGTCAAGGAAGCCTGACTGGAGGAAGTATTAGTAAATAGAACTTGTAGACTTAAGGATTTCATTAAGCAGAGGTGAAGGAAGGACATGCCAGGCAGAGAAAGCTCAATGAGAACTCAGTTTCTTTTTTTGTCACCTACTAACTTCATGGACTCTCAAAATGATCAGTTTGCTTCCAAAAAAGTTGTTTGTTATTTTAAGAAAGTAGAACCAGAGTGTTAAATAATTTTGACTTTCTTATACATACCCACCTGTCTCTAGAGTTCCAGGATGGACATCAGAGCTCTGTTGGCCTTCAGAGAAAAAAATGAATAAATCTGTATTAATTTTAAAAAATGTATACATATGTTTAAAAGTATAACAAACCTACATAAATTGCACCAGTAATAAGTATTTTCATTAAACATACCTGAATAACAACTTAGAATTAAGAAACAGAACTTTGTCAGCATCCTAAGGTTCCCCTTCATGTGACTTTTTAATCACAATCCCCTACTTCCCTCCCAACCAAACTTAGTGATTATCGTGACTCCTAAAATTATGCATTAGTTTTGCCTATTTTTGAACTTGGTGCCACGGAAATCCTATATTTCATTCTTTTTTTGTAAGAACTCTGGCTTCTTTGGCTTCATTTACTTAATTTGTTTATAAGATTCATTCATAAGGTTGGATATAGTTGCAGGTTTTTCGTAAAATATATGGTATTTTACTTCATGAATATTCCAGAAAATTCCTCTAATGATTAACTCATTCTATGGTTGATGTATGTTTGAATAATTTCCAGTGCGGGGCAATTAGGAATAGTGTTAACATCAACACTTTTGCATATGCCTTTTGAAAATGTGCTCATTTATTTTAAGCATAAATTTGTACATGTATTTAAAAGTATGCCACCTTCTTTCTAGTGTCCCTATGTCCTAGCACCTGACTGTGCTTCTAGCACCACCGGGCATGTGCTGATGAGGTTATGGGCTCAAAATGGCCACCTACCAGTGCTCTTGGTTTGATGGAGAGCTTCTCACCAGATTACAGAATGCACTGAAAGCAAGTAACCAGGTCTCTGGAGATGAAAATGAAGTGTCACACACAGGCGATAAAGTATTGCACGTAGTAAAGATCAAGCAAAAAGCCAGTTCTATCTCCTTCCTGAGTGGCTCTGGTCCAAAACTATTAACATGGCTAATTGTTTCTGAGCCACTTCAGTGGCAAAGTCCTTGTAGTTAACTGTTTCTAGCCAAGAGTGTTTTGTTTTATCATCATATTTACTACGTGCAAGAAATGGTAGATACTCAAGATTTGTCTGCTGATTGACTGGTTCAGAACCTGCTGGTTTACAGAATCACATCTTTGTACTCACTCGTAGGATAATTTTCGGTACTATTTGTAACCAGTTATATGGTCATCAGTTGCCAAGTGAAACTATCAAACATTCGAAATGTGGCTAGTGTGATTGAGAGACTGAATATGTATAATATTTAATTTTAATTGATTTAAATTAAAAAATGATACATTTTAATGAAAACTTCTAAGTATGTTTGGAACAATTTGGTTATGTAAATCTATGCTTTTTTCAACTGTAAATTTTATGAAATCTAAATTCATGCCAACTATTTCTGATAAATACTTTGCAACCAAATTGAGGTGTGCTATAGTGTAAAATATACAAAAAGAGTCTGTAAGAAAAAAGAATGTAAAAATATTGTTAAACTTCTACATTGATTACATTTCAAAATAATATTTTGAATATACTGGGCTAAAGTATACTATTAAATTAAGTTTCACTTGGTTTTTTTCTTTATTTTTATTGTGGCCACTAGCAAATTTTAAATTACATATGGGGCTTGCATTCTATTTATGTTAGACAGTGCTTTTCTAAAGATTCCCATATAAAATGCTTTGGGGAAATCCCTGATTGCCTTCTGCCTCAGAAAGCTAGGTAATAATATCTCTCTATATAAATGCAGAATGTGTTTCAATATATATGGCTGATGGTCAGGAAAAGAAGGCACATTTGGAAAAGGACAATGAGCATGAACTGTGGAGTCAGGCTTGTCTGGGTTTGTATCTGAGTTCTGCCACTTAATAAGCAGGTGACCTTGAGGAAAGTAGTTAACCCCTCTGAGTGCATGAACTTCCAGATTTCCTCTTATGTAAATTAGGGATATGAATTCTATAGAGGACACTGTCAATGTTCTGCTTAGATTCCTTGGGTCCAATTTATTATTTCGATATATGTATATACCTACCTTACTTCAAATGGGGACAAATTTGGGGACACACCCCCAAATTCTCAGGGTCTCCAGCCCGAGGAGAAACTTCACCTAGAAATTACACCCTTAACCTTTGTGCCACTCTACTCATCAAAAGGTCAGCTCTGGGAACCCAACCTAAGACAGCTACCTCCCTCATATAATTTTTGGAGAGTAAATGAGAAGTGCCTGGCACAGAGGAGGTTCTCAACCATACCCCATGATATATACCAGCCAATACTTTCCTGTAATTTTACTACCACATCAGGAAGATGTGAATTGACAGGGACTTTTTAGTTTCAGAGTGGATTTGTGTTGACACACACTTAGTGTCCTCTCTCCAGGACCTTTGCCCCAACCATGTTTTCCAGCAGCTCAGATGTAACTAACATGTAAAAACTCATAGGTTCTTGGGATCTTAAAGAACATCACATCCGTATAGGAACACCTATTTTACATATGTTTCGGCTTTTCTGTGACTTCTCTCTGAGTACATTGTTAGGCACTATGAGTAATGACATTACTCGCAGGGTATTAATTGTACTGCTTTAGAGGAGCATTAACTATTTTAGCAAAAAAAGAGATTCTTTCAGTCAGAAAAGAGTTTGCTGACTCAAATAGCACACTATATAAATACATATTGTGATTATAGCATTTTATACATTAAAGACAATATGTTTATATTTTCATATATTTTTGCTCATTATTTTGACAAACTTTCAATAATACTAATAGTTATCATTTATCTAAGCTCATTTTATGCCAGCTAGTATTTTAAGGTATTGGCAGACACTATCATTGAATCTACTTCAAAACTCAGTTCAAACATCATCTCCTCGGCGAGGCCTTCCCTGGCTGCTGTGAATTAGCCACCCTCTGTTTCTCTATTGTAGCCTTTATCATGACTTGACTCTCTTATTTTCTTGGATTAAGTGTTCATTGTGCCCTTCTCTATCCAACTCCACCCCTATCCTAGTTAGAATCTGTGTTACAGATAGTTATCACTTTTCTATATCCACAGGTACTAGAACAGTGCCTGGAACAGTAAATATTTACTGAATGACAGAATGAATGAAAAACTTAATGTAGATGAGATCTCTGAAGCCCAGAGAGGCTAAAAGGTTAAGATCCCAGAGCTGGTAATTGGCAGAGCTCTTATTGGAACTCCTATCTCTTTATCCACTATGTACTACCATCGTTTATGTTACATGTGCTACAGAGGAAGGCATATCTTGGCCACAGGCAAATAACTCTCTGGTAAGGAGGGAAAAATATTCATTTCCAGTCAACAACTATTTGCTAATTCTTGACAGGAACTGCATTAAGCACTAGCAACACAGAAGAAAACAACACAAATACAACCCAGACCAGCATGGAGCTTTTGGTCTAGAATCTTGAGAAGGGAAGACCCATATTATAACTAATAACAACTGAGGTAAGTATTTTGGAAAGGAATATACAGGGATGGAAAAGAAAAGCAAGGTAACTGGACAAAGTCAAGGGGAAAGCTTCTCTGTAGGAGGAAACATAGCATGTTCAAGAAAATGAGAGAAGTACAAGGTGAAGGTCATGCAGAGATGAAGGCAAGAATGGCAGGAGGTAAATAGAGAACAGCCTTGAAAATGACATTTATAAATATGGATCACACATGGTGGCAAGTGACTTGCCCTAACAGATAGTGGTTCCGGTGCTGTTGCTACCAGAGCTGAGAGAATGGTAAGTGTCTCACACCTGGATAAGCTTCATGAAATCATTACAATGACACTTGTACTTGGAAGGTTAACAGGATATTGATACACTGAGACAGGAGAAGAGCATCCAAACAGTTTGTTGTTGCTTCTTTCCGATTTTACTTTTCAAGTAATACATTCCAGTGGTTTTAGATACATAATATATAAAACTGAAATATCTCACATCCACTCCTGTCTTCTCACTATCCAGTTCCCAAATTCATACTATCATAGGTAATTTCTTTCATTAGCTTTTTTTATGTCCTTCCAAAATTACTTGATGCAACCACAAGCCATTGTAAATATAAATTCATAACCCCACTCTTACTGCACTATAGCATACTATATACACCATTCTATACTTTATTGACTACATACCTTGGAAATCTTTCCATATCAGCACATAGAGATCTTTCTCATTTATTTTTAAAGCTGTGCAGTGTTTACATAGATGTACCATAATTTATTTAACTAATCTTTCATTGATAACTTTTAAGGTGTTTTAAGTCTTTGGCTATTGAATAGTTTGGTAGACATGGCAACTCTTAACTGTGCAAGTATATTTATAATTTTTAAAGCCATTGCTGTATTGCCCTCAATGGAGGTTATATGAAAATGCCTGAAAATGTTTAAATTTAACTACAAAACTAATCATAAAGCCAGAAGCAAATAAAATGAGTTATTTTTTTTAAATGACGCCACTAGCGTACTTGGTCATTTCCACCAAAATACTAGACATAACTAAAACTTTTAAATGGAAAGTTGTGTCATATGGTGGATAAGGTACAGGTCCAGATTTTGTGAAGCCTAAAGTTTATGCAGTGTAGGGGGCCTTCTTTAAGAACAGTAATGTGATATTACAAAATGGGCAGTAAAGAATGTTGGAAAGGGCTCGGGTAGGAAAGGGGCTCCAAAGTGCTCATTGGCTTTGTGGCAGATCTGCTCTGAAAAGGACATGCATGCACACAAGAGGAAGAGAACAAATTACCCCTCTTTTTCAATTGGGAGAAACCATGCTTAAAAGTATTGACCACTGTCCTTGGCTACAAATGAGTATAAATCCACAGGCCTTAGAGATTTTAGCTCTAAGATATACATAATATTCCCTGCATTCACATTCTATCTTCCCAAAGGATTTGTTCCATTTATGTGACGTGTTTCGTCTTTGAAACTCCAAGCACTTTATAGGTACTTCTCGTTAATATTAACAATAATTCCATGGTATGAATCTCACATTATGGAGATAATTCTGGAAAGAGTTCAAAGGGCTCCCATCAATTTCATCTTTCCTGGTCAGATGCATAGACATTCTACTGGCAAGTGATTACCACTGGGAAATGACTTCCTCATACTAAGTTTGAAAGAGATAAGCTGACAAATTGCCCCTAATGATCTGAAGTTAATGATCTATCTCTGTAACAAGCAGCAGCTTGTTTGCCTGGCCCCGAGTTCTACCATTCCTTCGACTAGTGCCATTATGCTTCCTCTGGGGAGAGAAGACAGCCAGCTGATGAGGAGACGAACACATTCCTTAAAAGAGCAGTAGAAAGAAAACATAAGCAGAGCAGTGAAGAAAGAAGAGAGGGATCCAGAACAGGGTCAAGAGACAACAAAATTAACTATCTAATGCCAATTAAAAACAAAGTAAAAATTAAATTAAAAAGACCATAAAGCATAGAACAGAAATTTACAAATAGGGGGGCACCTGCCAGACAAGATTAGGGTTTAGTGGAAGTGACTGCATTTAACAGAGAAAGACTCATATCTGATATTTAAAATGTAGGCATTACCCAATTAGGTGAGACTTAGAAAAAGCCCATATGCAGCCACCTGCATGGCAAATTTTAGGGATTCTGTGATTATGTTTATGTAATATTGATCTTTAGTCAAACCTGCCTCATAAACTGAGTTCATGTTCTTTGCCAGTGTTTATTAAGTGTCCACAGTTGAGTTCTCAGGTCCACGGTGAACAGATCTGCATGCTATGAAGCTTTAACTACTGCTGTTTCTTTTTTCTTTTACTTTATTTCAGGACGACTCAAAGGACAAAAGCTCATTGATGCCTATGTAAAAGGTAATGAATTTACAACCACAAACCTTGACATGCAGGAAACATCAACTTTTACCTCTTGTTTTTGTTGTTGTCTAAAAAGCGTGTATATCTTTTATCATAGTTGGTTTCTTTAAAATTCATCCTAATCCCACATTATCTCCCTGGGTGGTAGAAAATTGATTCTTTGTCATTTTGGGGATTTCATCTCCTCCTGATCATATAGACTCAGGATGCTTTATAGAGTGCCCAAAGATTGGGTATGGCAGTCACCGTGGTTTTGGCTAACCCCACAGTCCCTTTTGCTTTGACACCTTCCTTGACCTGAGGGGTGAACAAGTGGTCAAAGCATGGCGCTGGCCAGTGAGGGGTAAGAGAACTCCTTTCTGCTGGGGAAACAGCTGTGGAAAACAATCTGCTTTTCCTGATAAAATGGATACAAGACCCTCGTGCCCCCTCTTCCTCTCATTCTCCTGATTTAATAGAGACATCCTATCTGGAACTGAGGCAGCCATCTTGCAATCAGGGAGGACAGGCCAGGAGGATCCCAGATGTGGTGACCCTAACATCATTGAGCCATTGAACCAATTCCAGGAGTCACTTTCTTCTAGAACTTGTTGTGAGAGGAAAAAGAAACCCCCTCTTTGTTTAAGCCACTGTATGTTGAATTTCTCATTATTTGCAGTTTAACATATTTCTAACAATCAGTTAGAGGAAACAGACAGAGGAAACAACTCTATTTTCCAGTCCATCATGGTTACTGCTGATATACTTGCTGTTCAATGATTCCTTGAAATCCGGTGGGAAGTTGCTAATGGGCTGCCCACTAGACACAGAAAATAACCAGGATCAGGACCCTGGTGCCTAGGGTTCAAAAGCCAAGCCCCCATCCTCTCTGAGGCCCAGGTTGGGAGCCAACAGTAGTTCCCTGCTACTTTAAATACCTGTGGACTGCTATCTCCACCCTGAATGGAAAAATTCACCCTTTTCTCCTCTTTTGCCTCTTCAAAAGCACTCTCCTTTCTCCTTTCTTCACTCAGGCTATCTAGTACAATCTCTTCTGTGAGTCAAAGTTTTTACAAAATAAATAGAGTACCTTTCCTCAGGCAGCTCCTGCTTTCTAGTCAGCTATAAACCATATATTTTTAAAATTTTTTTATGTTTTTATTTCTGAGAGAGAGAGAACGTGAGCAGGGGAGGGTCAGAGAGAGAGAGACGTACAGAATCTGAAACAGGCTCCAGGCTCTGAGCTGGCTGTAAGCACAGAGCCCGACACGGGGCTCGAACCCACGAACCGTGAGATCATGACCTGAGCNAATGGAAAAATTCACCCTTTTCTCCTCTTTTGCCTCTTCAAAAGCACTCTCCTTTCTCCTTTCTTCACTCAGGCTATCTAGTACAATCTCTTCTGTGAGTCAAAGTTTTTACAAAATAAATAGAGTACCTTTCCTCAGGCAGCTCCTGCTTTCTAGTCAGCTATAAACCATATATTTTTAAAATTTTTTTATGTTTTTATTTCTGAGAGAGAGAGAACGTGAGCAGGGGAGGGTCAGAGAGAGAGAGACGTACAGAATCTGAAACAGGCTCCAGGCTCTGAGCTGGCTGTAAGCACAGAGCCCGACACGGGGCTCGAACCCACGAACCGTGAGATCATGACCTGAGCCAAAGTCGGACGCTTAACCGACTGAGCCACCCAGGTGCCCCAGCTATAAACCATATTTGAACAAGGGAGCAAGAAATGAGCTATCTGCTTCAAATGCAGGAGAGAAAACTAAAGGGAGAACCAATATAATTTAATGTTTTAATAAATACCTTGCCACACCTATCAGTCTAGCAAAGTAGCCTCGGTGGCAGGACACACTGTGAGAATAATGACAGCTGACTAATTAGGACAACTTTTCCTGCCCTGTGCTAACTTGTATGGATGAAACAATTTGACTTGTTTCTCACCTGCACAGAAGGTTTTCCAATGCATTGAAGACATAAGAACGCTTCTTCATTCAAAAGCAAGAAAGCTCGTGTATTTGGATGTGTGGTATGGGGAGGAAAGGGGGAGGGGAAAGGAGAGATGCTTAACTGCTCATCCTACACTTGGCCACTTCTAAGATTTGTTGTTTTGAACTTCACTGTTCATATTTAAGAAGTCAGAGCTTTCACCTGAAAGTCTGCTTTTTATTTCTGGATTTGGGGGCGGTGGTGGTGGTGGAGGTTGTATTTATGGTTTAAAATTTGTTTTTTTTTGAAAAGGTAATCATTTATATGATTAATTGTAGAATTGATTGTAATAGCAACTGACTGGTAACAATCTACATACCAGCATGGGTCTGATTAAAACAAATTATGGTACAATGGAATGATACATGCTATAAAATTGAATGAGGAGGTGCTCTCTGATGGGTATGAAAAATCCTGTCTCCCTTTCTTGTCTCTTTTCTGCTCATTTTTCACATCTTCCATAGGAAATTTCTTAAGAATCTTTTCAGAGTTTTTCTAATCACAAGTAAATAAAGTGTAGATTCATGGGGCACCTGGGTGGCTCAGTCAGTTGAGTGTGAGACTCTTCATTTTGGCTCAGGACATAATCCTGGGGTCATGGGTTTGAGCCCCATGTCAGGCTCTGTGCTAAGTGTAAAGCGTGCTTAAGATTCTCTCACTCCCTCCGCCCCTCTCCTGCACTCATGCTCTGTCTCTAAAATAAAAATATGTAGGTTCTTATTTTTACATAACAATGTACTTTACATACTATTCTGCTTACATACTGTTCTAGGTTTGTTTTACCTAATAATGTATCTTGCATCTCTTCCTAAAATAAGTCTTTCACTTGTCCAAAGTCTTCTTTCACATCATTTGGTAGCACTTCAAAGTTTCTTCATATTGGTCTCACGTATTTTTTGTCATATAATCTGGGATACTTAGAACATCTGAAAATACTACTATCTGATCAGTGTTGCTCCGAATACACCCATTGCCTAAGCTATAGAATTTAAATCCTTTGAATTTATAGAATTTTAATAACTACAATTTAACATGATTATGATTCGTATCTACCTTGTCCTTTCATTGAAATGTGATTTTGTTTCCTCACTATGAAATCATCGCACATAATTATCTCCAGATGACAAAGAGTCTTTTCAGCATATGAGAATATGGAAAAGACATCTTAGATTTTATCTTTTTTTTCAGCAGAGTACTTACCAGAGTGTTTCGTGTGTACTTAGTAGTATTAGGTGGCATCTTCATCTCTACCAGTCTTTGGTCAAATACATTTTATTGCACATTTATTGAAATGTTCCAGACTTCTGAACTTTAACAACGTGTATGAATGAGACTATTATGTATGTACACATAGATCAGATACATGAGGTTAAATATGGTGTTTACTAAAGTGAAAGAGGACACGGAGCTAATTGCAATACTAGCCTAGGGATTGGCTAATGTTGCACTTCAGGACTTCCCATACATTTCCACCAAAGTACACACTGCAGAGATGAATGCTTTTGTATCCCTCGGGAATCTAGACGCTTACTTCCCACAGAGGCAAAATTTATTTGAATTTGCTAATTTTACATAGATTGCACTTTACTCCCTAATGTATTAAATAACAGCTTCTAATTTTTAATTTAATACGCACGTACGTGACTCTAGAAAGCTGAGCCATGAATATGCCAGGGTTTCTAGTGCTTCCCTTCATTTTGCCACGGAGACAAAGGACTAAGAGCTACCTAATTTGATAAGCAAGGGTATCATGGAAAATGTACTGAGCCTATTATATAAAGACATGGGTCCAACCCTGGTTATGCCACTTACCGAGCTTTTGATCTTAAGCCAATCGCATATGCTTTCAAAGTTTTAGTTTCCTCACCTTAACGAGAATGATAACACCTGCCTCACCCCCTCAGAGGATTATTTTTAAAACTGAATGGAAACTGTTCAATGATCTGAAAACTCAGGCTTAGAAAATGGGGGGAAACAAAGGGAGTTCAGGGAACCAGAACTATGGCCAAATATCATCACATTAAACCACTTCCTCAAAGACACTGCCTCTGCCATCTGTGGTCTCTGGATGCCTTACATAGGACCACCGGCCCTGCTGGCCCTGAAGCAGAGCTATGGGGGATCACTGTCGCGAGTGCTTCTATTAGCACTATCAGAATGAACTATTGCTTCACTAAATCCTAATTCTAGCGGCAGGGAAGGCTAGAAACATACACATCAGCCTTTTTGTCTTTTATGGTAGGAAATTGGCTTATGGTCCAACTCATAGGCTAATAGAATGGAAACTCCCTCTGATATAAGAGGGGATTAAGATGCTGTACCCACAACATCTCTTTCTTGATTATTGCCACAGCCTCCTAACTGCTATCACTGTCTTCAACCTGTTCCCCTCCAACCCCCTATCCCTGCTGGCACCAGAATTTTTTCTCATAGGAAAATATGATTTCTGACATGGTTCTGTGGAAAGCCTCCAAAGAGGCCCTCCCTGCAATGCCTAGACAATGCAAATGCATTAGAATACCATACAAATACTTTTTTTAAAAAAAAAAAATGAACTTCATGCCCAGCATGGATCCCAACATGGGGCTTGAACTCATGATCCTGAATCAAGACCTGAGCTGACCTGAGATCAAGAGTCCCACGCTTAACCAACTAAGCCACCCAGGTGTCCCCTATACAAATATTTCTAATCAGGTCCTCATCTGCCCCCATAGCCATCTTCTTCTGTGCTTCCCATCCTCCAAAGTACTCTTCTGTCTGGCTAGAATACTAGTTTTCCAAATTGGTCATGCTGTTTATTGCCTCTTTGCCTTTCCTCTTATGAAAAAGGGAACTACAAAGGATTTGAAAAACAAAAGACCAGAATAATGACTTTTTTTTTTTCCAAAAAGGACAGCGTTAGGGATCTTCCAGACAGGGAGGGGATAAAGGCAAGGCCTTTCCTATATT
Source organism: Crocuta crocuta (assembly GCF_008692635.1). NCBI lineage: Eukaryota > Metazoa > Chordata > Mammalia > Carnivora > Hyaenidae > Crocuta > Crocuta crocuta. The sequence continues at coordinate 1,327,601 of NW_027530998.1, read as the reverse complement.
CAGGCTGATGCTGTGAGACCAAACAAAGAGAACCCTGATGGCTCACTGTTGTCGGTGGAGGCAGCCAGTCTGTGGTCAGTGGAGAGAACTACTGAGCCTGCCCAGAGCACAGTACCCAAGTGGTAGAGGACAGGGACCAATGTCAAGGAGCAGTAAGTAGCCAAAGAAGCAAATTCACACTTCTACTCCATGTTTTCTGGCCTGACATAATCCTGAGATCCTTGCTTTGAGTCATGGAGCGAGAGTTCAGAAAGTCACCCAAATGAAAACAATGGAATGTTCTGCCTGAATACCAATGTGATTAGAGGCCAATTTATCCTTAAATTAGAAGTGGACAATATTCATGTAGACGGGACATCAGTCATATACATGACAGTGCACACACATGTTGTTCTTTCACCTGGACAATTAACCTTCCTTTTTTTGACAAGAGACTACTACTCAAGCTTTCAATGGACTATGCAGATAAAGTTGTGGAAGGATTCAAAGTACACTGTAAAGATTAAGTACTTCTGGACGAGGAGGTAGGTGAGGAACTTTGCATTTAATGCCTTTGTGTACTAGAATTTTTCACAATACTAGCACATATTTTAATAATTGGATTTTTTTAAGTCAACTAAAGAATTAGAGAAATGGTGGTGCCTCCTTTTTTTGCTATTTTGTTGTTTGCATTCCTTTTAAAAATGACTAACGTGTCTTGTAAAGAAAGGCACAAAAGCCATGTGCGAAATGGCAAGTAAAAATACTGTAAACAGTTTTATAAAACATTATTATGGTAAACATTGACAGGTGTTTCCTCAGAAGGTTGTTGAATAATGAATGTTGGAAATACTAAAATTACTTTTCAACATATCAAAGGATAGAATAAATAACTAAATATTCTGCTGCGTATTCTTTATATATGCAAACAACCCTCTCAATGACCATTGGCGGGTCATTAACTTTTACATTTCTCCTGCTTTGGCCTCATAAATGCCTCCCGTCCTCAGACAGTGTCCAGGCTTCCTAGTCGGTACACCAGGTTGTTCCGGTATTCTTCCTGTCATGTGCACACTGGATTTTATGCCACCCTCTTTTTTTCAGATGGGCATCAGCCATGTTTTCTCATTTGATTTTCAGTGTAGCCCTTGAAAAAAATGAAGACAGTTACCACCTCTTTCTTGATGAGGAAAGATCTTATTTTCTGATGGAACTAGGATAGGGCTCCTGGGCTCCTGACTACAAATAAAGTTTTCTCCAGTTCCATCTCCTCTGCACTCCCAAACTACACTCTATGCACTTCTTTCTTTAAATATTATTCTAATGACACTGTAGTCCTCTCTGCCTCATTTTCCTCCTCTGCTATTTTTCTGTACCCTGTTCTTTTCCTTCACAAGATGAAAAATTAAATAAATATATATATTCAACTTGAATGTGTGTGTGTGTGTGTATGTGGGATGTTTATTTTCCAACCAGGGATAAGTCCTATGAGGCAAGAACCTTGTGTCCACAAGCCCCCCTACTCTATACCCAATTAGGGCCTGGCATATAGTAGGCACACAATAAGCATTTGATGAATCAATTAATGAGTGAATGAATGAACGGCAGCTACTGTACTAAGTAGGACTCTCTTGGTGGCAGATCCATCATTTAGTTTTTTAAATTAAATTTATTTATTATTTTTTAAAAGTTTCTTTATTTTTGAGAGAGAGTGAGTGAGCAGGGGAAGGGCAGAGACAGAGGAAGAGAAAAAATCCCAAGCAGGCTCTACACTGTCAGCACAGAGCTGGATGTGGGGCTCAAACTCACAGAGTGAGATCATGACCTGAATCGAAATCAAGAGTCAGACACATACCGATGGAGCCACCCAGGTGCCTTTAATTTAATTTTAGGTAATTTCTACACCCAACATGGGATTCGAACTCACAACCCTGAAGTCCTGAGTCATATGTGCTATGAACTGAGCCAGAAGACCCCTCATTTAAGCTAGCTTGAACACAGAAGGAAATTTGTTGACTTGCATTTCTAGAAAGTTCAGGAATCAGCTGGCTTCAACCATAGCTCCGCTAAGGTTAGATTAAATTTCTTCGTCTTCTTACCCACCCCCACTGTCCTATTTTCTTGCTCCTCCTTCTCCTCCTCTTACTCCCTGTCTCTGTCATACTCTCCTTCTGCAGCCGGGCCTCCTCCACCTCCTCTGTGCATCGTGAGGATGGCAGCTGGTAGCCCTGGGATCTCTGCCCTAGCTTGGCGTCCCAGGGGAAAGAAATCTTTAACATCAGATCTTTATTTTTGGGAAAAGGAATTTTAGGATTGGCCAGACTTGCATCCTACATGAGGATGGGGTACAGTGATTGACAGCCCCTCTAAGTCCATGTGGAAGAGGGCAGTGGTATTTTCCCAGACCAAGGGATGCTGCACAGATGAAAACAACGTATGTCATCCACATACTTTCATAGGGACTTTTACTAAGAAGTGAAGGAGAAGCAGCTTTTAATACCAAGCGATTTCCTGCCTCTCAAATATAAACTCTCTGGATGGACCTGGATTACGACCTTTTGAACTGTTTGACTTAGATCATACAATTTTAAAAGATGGACCACACTGTATTTTTTGAGTCCCAAAGTGTTAATAAGTCGAGTATAGTCATAAAGACAAGCTTACTCATAACCGTCATGTCTATCTGTTCAGCAAAGCAGAGGACTCTGAAAAACAAATTTTTGTGTTGTTGATTTTGGCTTTTAGCCAAATAGGAACTCTAGAAATTTTTTTGTAGATAAACTATGTTTCAATGTCCAAGAGGAAATGTGCTGCTCAGTGACTACCTCAGGACGCAGATCTCCATTTCATGCACAAACTTCTACAGGCGACCTGCTCATGTTCTTGTGCATGTGGTAAGACACAGAATGCTCAGCATTCATACAAGTGCTAAGTACTGGTTTTCTTGTAGCCTTGATTCTTAAAAGGAGACGTGGATTTTCAGTTTCAAGCATTTGTTGATTTTCCCAGGCCCCTGTGTTTGAAAACAGTCTTCTGGGAAAGAAATAATGATCAAAACATTTTAAAAAAATCAACATTAGCTCTCAGTTGCTACTTCAAAGTACTTTGCTTTTATCCCCTTTCCATATTGGCATGAACCACCTGACAATGCAGCAGTTTTATAAATAAATGAGACTGAATGTGAGTAATCCTATTTGGATATCCAATAATGTAGGATCAGAGACTTAAATGCCATTTATTACTATTATTTTTAAAATTTTTAATGTTTATTTGAGCTGTCAGCACAGAGCCTGACAAGGGACTTGAACTCAGGAAAGGTGAGATCATAACCTGAGCCAAAGTCAAACACTTAAATGACTGAGCCACCTATGCAGTCCCTTAAATGCTATTTATAATACAGAAAGTATTAAACTAGTTCTTTCTTTGTCACAGTTTTTTTTTTTTTTTTAATGAACTGGGTCTTAAGAAGAAGGAATAGTGAAATGTTCTCCTTTTGAAGTTATAAATATATATGATTAATATGAAAACACTGAAGGAAATGAAAACAACCTCACATCCTGTACTTCCTGACATCCTCTTTTGATTTTGTGAAGTTTCCTGTCTTTACTTTTCAGTATATTTATTTTTAAGGAAGTTCCTTTAGTAAGAAAAGAGAGACTAGCACTCTGTCCCTCCTGAGACACAGATCCACATCCACACACACACATACCCCTCAAAGATTTAGAAATTTGTATTGCAGTATTATTCCAGAGTTTAAGCACCATGACCCATGACATCCATCTCTAGGTGGCTTGGAGGACAGTGGTGAGGACACTAAAGAGAATACCCTAGATTTCTGTATTTTTTTTTCACAGAGCAAGAGTTTGGGGATAAAAATTTCATGATTATCATTAGTTGTTGTTATTATTAATAGTTATCATTTACTGAGTTTTGCTAAGTATCATCATTGTGTTAAGTGCTTTACACAATTACACACATAGACACACACAGTCACATACTGCAAACTTGTCATGTGCCCATGAATCTGAATATCAGAGTTTATGCTGTGTGCTAAGACTATGCTTTTGGTGATCATGATCCATTAGTAAATCATGAAATTAATTTAATAGATAGAGATAAACCCAATCCTATAATATCCTTGTGAAATGAATTATATTATCTCCATTTTATAGATGAGGAACATCAGAACTTAAGAAACTCATCCAAGTTCACAGGGTTAGTAAGAGATAAAACTGCATTTGGAACCTTTCTGTCTCCAAAATCTTAACTACTAAGACTCGATTACATTACTTAATAATTCTGGAGGTATCACATTATAAACTATGTATACAAGAAAACCTATTTCATAACACGTCCTGTAAGAGAAAGCTCAAGGCTTGTGCACAATCAACCAAGCTGCAGGGTATTGAACATAGGCTTAAACAACAAGTGTGTGTGTGTGCTCGCGCGCACGCATGTCCATGCATATTAATTCAAATTATGGAAAAAAAAACCTCATAGAACTCTGTACTATTAATAGAAATATGAACATTCATGAGTGACTTTCAGGGAAAGAGAGTTTCTTACATTTAAAAATTCGTAAGTTTATATTTATATAGTACTTTACGGTTTATGCAGGGCATTCTATGGACTCTATATGTGTGGCCCTTGTATGATACAGGCTGTGAGAGTGGTTACAGCTGATAATGACTAGTTATCAACCGGAAAGCCAACACATTTTGGCTACAACCCTGTAGTATAAAAATGGTGCCTACAGATAACCTGCCATTATGAAATCTTCAGCTCTTAAAGAAGTAGCAAAGCTGACAAATGAATGATAAAGCAGATGTTGTCTTTAATAGGCCCTGAAAAGCTAAATAAAAATGCAACCAATAAACTGACCCTGGAACACCAACAGTTCTTGAAGAAAATCTCTCTAGCTTTCGGAAATAACTACCACGGTGTTTGTTAAATATATTTGTCATTTCCGAAAGATCTCCCAGAATTATAAGGACCACATCTTTTGTCAATATACACTAAGTCTCACTCACTCTTGACTTTTTTGGGAGAAAAAAAAGGAACATATACTCACAAAGACAGAATCTCTCTCAGTTTGTGTTGGCTAACATTTTATTCAAGTTTAAATAAGACCTTAAATACCCTCAAACACTTCCTTACAGAACTGTCATACTGCCCATCATGGTTTCCACTGTGGATTAAGGCAGTATTTTTGGTGGTCACAACCCATCTATGAAATTAGTATAGTGAGTAGAGACAAACAATTGTTTAAAATGAACCAGATCAGAATAGAAAATATCAGAATGTCTCACAGGTGGTAAATGTAAATGTTTTAGGGAAATTTTGCTTTAGTGTTTTATGCGTATATTAAGTATATACTGTGTTGATATTTATTGTGGGTTGTAGTCAAAAAAGATTTGAATAAAATTAATGTCATAGGGATATAATTTACAGCATAGAGAATATAGTCAGTAATACTGTAATAGTTTTGTATAGTGACAGACTTTAACCAGAACCATCAAGGTGATCATTTTGTAATGTATAATAATATCACATCACTATTTTATGCACCTGAAACTAATATAAAATAACATGTCAATTACAATTCTATTAAAAAAAAGATTTGAAATTCACTGCGTTAAAGCACCATCTCCAAAAGACATTTTACTAAAAATATAGTTTTTGGGTGGATGTCTCAAAGCACATAGACTCTGTTTTATGTGGTGGAGCAGAGGAGGGGATTGCTAGGAGAGAGGGGTGTGGATAGCCCAAGTACAAGAAGGACATAGGAGCAAAACTTCACCTAATGCGGAGTTATATCTAGTGGTGGTTCTATCCTGACTGTGACTAATGAGATTAAGATACCACTGGAGAAAAGATTGGCAAAAGGGACGGGAACAGAGAGAAGAGGCAAGGAGAGCAAGAAGGGGAGCGTCAGAGTGAGATAATCTGATTTGGTGCAAAGGTTGGTGTTCATATGTTAAAAAAAAAAAAAAAAGGGAAAGAATGGCAGGCTTGGCAGACAGAATCATTCTATGTTGAAAGGATGCCTTCAGCTGTGAGTAACACAAGCTTGACTTGAATGACTTAAACAACAGTGAAATTGATTCACTCATCCACTGGCTGGGTGATGTCACCAGGACCATCCACAGCTCTGCCCTCAATTTTGTCTGCTTTGTAGATATAGGATGACTGCAAGAGCGACTGGGAGTATGTGCTCCTTTATTCCCCTCCACGGAGGAAAAGGCTGGATTTCTGTGGTTTTCTGAATGGTGAGGGATAACTTCCCAAAATCCTCCAGGAAACTTCTGCTTACTTATTGGCCAGAACTGAATCACATGCCGGCTACTGAATGGTTTACTGACAGAGGGCTGGCATTACCCAGACCAATCAGACTTCTCCCTGGAGTTGGGATCAACCTCCTCCAAGCACATGATTAATGAAAGGAGAACAAAATCTGAGTTTCCTTTCAGAAGAAGGAGAAGATATTTTGCTGAATAAGTGACAAAGTTCACTACATATATGAATTATTTATTTATTTTAACGTTTATTTATTTTTGATAGACGGAAATATAGAATGTGAGCGGGGGAGGGTCAGAGAGAGAGAGGGAGAGACAGAATCTGAAGCAGGCTCCAGGCTCTGAGCTGTCAGCACAAAGCCCCACGTGGGGCTCCAATGCAGGAACTGTGAGATCATGACCTGATCCAAAATCGGATGCTCAGCTGCATGAACCACCCAGGTGCCCCCATATGAGAATTTTTTAAAGCTTTGGCAGCATATTCTAGCAGTTCTAGTAGATTTGATATTGAACATTTCTGTCACTGAAACAGTTTCATCTTTAGAGACTTATGTCCTTTTCCTTCTTACGGAAGAATGCTTTGGAGGCATTTAAATAAAAACAAAGAAATCAAGTACAGAGAGTTTCTATTTTCCATATACTTTACCACTAAAAGAAATCTTAATTTTTACCCCAAAATAATATGCGGTATTCACTCCCACAGGGACAATGCACAATGATTGACCTCTGTTGGAATAAACATCATGAGAGAGAACCACTGGTCATTGTACAGAGCTTTACTTCTCTCTCTGGTTCCCTCCCCCACTCAGAAGTTATACTTCAGCATTATCCTCATGTGTACTTGCCAACTTTCTGCATCATGACACAAAGACATTGCTGGTTAGGATCATTCTAGCCTGAAGAAAGGCAAGCACAAAGCCAGCCAGGCTTAGATGAAATGCACACTGTTTGCTGAATGGCTGCGGTGTTTTGAGGGTTCCCTTTATGAAAGACTAGCAGAAAGTCAACAGCCCACAGTTGCTCAAATCTGGGCTTTGGTTTCATTGCCACCACCCGCCACTTCCCCACCCAGGAGAATTACAGCTAAGTGGCGTTTTAACTACGTCCCCAGGGGAGTGTTGAGTAAGAAGAAAACCATGCTAGGTCACCAATAAATCATTTCTGGACAAAGGGACATTTCAGGAAAATTAAACAAAGTGTAGAAAAGCCTTAGCTTGCAATCTGTTATTGCGGAGTTTGAACGATGGCTTTCCTCCCTGCTTAGACAAACACCAGGCAGGAAGCTCGGAATGGGAGGGGAAAAAAAAGTTCTGTCCAGAGCCATAGAGGAGAATGGCTAACGATGATGGTCATTGTTACTTCTTTGTTCATTTAAACAAAACGAAGGCAGCTAGTTCTTTAACTCTTTCCACTTGCATTTCGGAATATTTTTAGAAGTGCTACAGAGGACACCTGCAACTCTAGAAATCCAATGAGCCTGGAACATGATTTTTCAAAGTCACTTCAAAGCTCTGCTAATCACCCAAAGAGTTTAAGCAGCTTCTCCTCGTGCCCTGCATACAATGTGCAGCTATGTCTCTCTCCCTGGGATAGCTACTTGTGGTAGGGCAGGTGGGAAGGTAACGTGCAAGGTTCATTCACTGGTGTTTGCAAATGCTTTGTGAAGTCCCAAAACCTTATCTTTCTTGTGTGCACTTGGTGATTTTCTATTCGGTAAGCTTTGGTATTGTCCCCTTACTTTACTTTTCTCTACTGCACAATTCCGGCACTCAGGTGTCTATTAATCGCCACTGTAGTATCATCCCACAACACTGTCAGCCCGAATTTATTAGCTGAGCTTGCTGCTGGCTGCCTCCATAGCAACTAGCTGAAAATCTTAGAGGGCTTCCCCCATGAGCCCATACTGAACAAAAGCACATCACCACCTCTTTCTGTTTAACATTTGTCTATCTCGAGAGGAACTGGTCAGAATTCAGAAACTATTTTTCAGCTGGGAACAGAAATAATCAACCAGGTCAAATACTGGGCCTTATTTCTTTAGATGCCAGGCTGATTGTCCTCTCACAGTAATGAATGATTCATGCCATTCACGTTGAATTCACTTACATTATCTGGATTTGTATTCTGCGCTTCCTAAGACTGGCATTGCTAGGATGAATAAAGTCTTATAATAGGTGGGGATTCAGTGAGCCAGTTGGTATATTTGAGTAAATAATTTCTTTTACAGGATGTTTTTAAAATAATAGTTTAAAATTTCAAAAGCTCTTTAGGGCATTAGCCAGCATTTTGAAGAAAGCCTAAGGCATTGATTTCCATTCTCTTTTAAGAGGTTCTTCCAGCTTAAAAATGTTATGAATTTATAAATATATGCTACTGTATTCCCAGTGGGAGATTCTGAATTATTATTTTTCATGAAGTTTGAAGAAATTAGTTAGGTATTGATTATGCTAGGCAAATCTATGCACAAAACAACAGAATGGCATGATTTTGTCATTATGTAATAAGACCTTGCACACAATACTCAACAACTACTTCTAGATGCTTAGCCACTGCACATTTTTCAATGACCAGTTTGGTAATTATGCAAATTGTATGCAGTGGGATTTTCAACGAGATGGCTCATTTTATGGCAATACATTTAATAGCTTATATAATTGTAACATAAATAGAAGGGAATTTATTACCTTCTTGCTTTGGTAGGATGAAACCTATAAGTCCCATCATCCTACAGAGTCTCCTTGCTTCGGTATGTATGTGTCTGGCTGTGTAGAGGATTTCTAGAGTGCTATTTTTTTCTTCCATTACACAGAAGTCAGATATTAAAAGAGTGAAAACCATAAAATTCCTGTTGAGGAATTTTCCAAACCAGACAAACAAAGAGAAAACCAAAAGAGCTTTGCCCCATTTGACCTTAACCATGCTAGCTGGATTCAACATCTTCTCTTCTCAGGTCTAGGCCCTTGAGTAGTTGGATCCAGACCATGCGATGTACTTTGTTCCAGAGGAGGCAAAAGGGCACTTATATCCTGTTTGGTTTTGCAGGCATTGCTCCGTATCCTCCTTAATAACTCTGCTGACTTACCCCATCAGTTCTCTAACCACCTCCTGAAACTTGTCACCTGGTTCACATTTCTGATCTTTGACTTCCAGTGACCTACTGAGACTAGGTTCAGCCCGGTGTCTCCCCCGGACATCCTTCATCATCATCATCACAATAATAATTTCTCACAGTAAGCATATTTATTTTTATTTATTTTTTATTTTATTTGTTTTCGAGAGAAGGAGAGAGAGAGAGAGAGACAGAGTACAAGCAGGGGAGGGGCAGAGAGAGAGCCGGAGACTCAGAAACTGAAGCAGGCTCCGGGCTCTGAGCTGTCAGCCCAGAGCTCGATGCCGGGCTTGAACCCATGAACTAGGAGATCATGACCTGAGCTGAAGTAGGATGCTTAACCGACTAAGTCACCCAGGTGTCCCTTTCACATTTTTTAAAAAAGTTTATTTATTTTGAGAAAGAGGGAGTGGGGAAAGGACAGAGAGAGAGAAAAAGAGAGAGAGAATCCCTAGCAGGCTCCTCGCTCAGCACAGAGCCTGACTCGGGGCTCAGTCTCACCATGGCAAGATCTTGACCTAAGCTGAAATCAAAAGTCTGAATGAGCCACCCAGGTGCCCCATAACGTCTCACACTTATTCCTATGTATCCCCTAAGGAGTTTGCTTTATGTGGGTTATTTCTTTTCAACCTTGAAACAACCCTATGATGCAAGTACTGCTATTCAGTGCTGAGGTTTTAAGAAGTATTCAACAAATAGGTGGTTGAGACAGGTCTTGGCTGCTATTCTCCACTCCTTCCCAAATGGAGGATTAAATACCAGCCACATGGGTGGACTCAGGCCTCCTCACCATACGGTGTTGCCATCAGTCTGACAGAGGTCTAGGTCCAGCTGCAGAGACTGATTCTGCCCTCCCAATAGTCTTCCTTTAATTCTTAGTGGCAAGAGGATTTATTAATCTCCTTTGTATTCAGAATTAGCTTTTTAATTTTCATCCACAAAGTATGGCACAGATAAGCCAGATTGCATTCATTTTGAGCTGTCATGTCCCTTGTCATTTGTTTACAACAAGGGCTCTGGCTTGGTCTTAGCTTTCTTTCCCCCCTTAGTGTTTACTTTTTTATTGATGTATGGTTGACATACAATATTATATTCAATTTTGGCCTTAGCTTCTTGGTGACGTCATCTTAGAAAAAGTCAAATTCACAGAAATAGAGTTTGAGAGTGACAACCATTGCAAGCATTCATTTTATACTCCCACAATCTTTATTTTCCAATTTCTGTTAACTGAAAACAAGAACAGTAAGAGATCTTAGAAAACCGTGGATCTTAAGAAATGCTCACAACTACCTATGAACAAAAGTCAAACACACTCCTATGTCCTTACACATAGACCGGATAATATTAAAAAGACTTGGAAAGTGCTTTATATCCATAATTATGCTATAAAAACATTGTCCCACAAATAAATGGAGGACATGAAGAACCAATACTCTGCTTACTTTTTCCCTTGACCATATAAATCCAAAGGATTAAAAACAGTAAAGAGGGGATTCAATTAAGAACTTAGTGGTGGATTTTAATGGGTGGCATCTTCCAGTGAATATCTCAGTCAGTCTAAAGAGTGATATTATGGAGCAAGAGAAGGTCCCTCTGAGGAACTATCTTGCCTTCCAGAAAATCAAGGCAAGATAACAGTTCTATTTGGGGCCGTCAGGGTGCAGGGCAGAAATACTGTTAGGTATGCGAACGGCCCTCCCATTTGATGAGAAGGATAACAAACACAGCCAAAGTCTTTGCTTGGTAGGAAATGAAATATCTAGCTCCTGAAATGTGGCTGTGAGTTGTGAGTGACAGAAACAGGAAGGAAGAGTGAGCAAGATCCCAGTCTGCAATGCATTTGACCTGGTAGGAAACCGCATGATGGGGCATGTGATAAACTCCATCTCTGCTCTGGCCTTGGTGTTCTCCTCTTGGAATCTTGAACCACATTGGGTTTTTGTCTAATGAACAGGATGTCTGATCCTGAAAGATGATAAGGTCCTGGGTGGCAGGGACCTGATCCATTTTCCACAGAGTTATATTGTGAGGGGCTGGAGGATAGTGGGTACTCACTGAATACTTGCTGAATGAGTCAACTCAGAGCCTAGTAATTTGAGAGTAGCCTGAGAAATATTTTGGGCTTTTTTGCTCTTCACCTAAAGAATGGTGACCAAAAATAAAAGAAAAAGGAAAAAAGGAAATGAAAAGAAACAGAAGAGGTCACTGGCCATCTGGCAAGGCAGTGGAGTTATTTTGCTCCTATTAAGTTTGTATTTGTGGCTTCCCTGCAGAAAAAGATGTCATATGATTACAAAAGAATAATCACGTGTTTTGTGTGTGTGCACCAGTGTATGTGTATTTGATTATTCCTATTGATGTAGGTTATATCAAATCATGCAAATATAGCCATGTCTGTGGTCGACTTTAGTTAACTCTTCATCAATCTTCCTGAAATGAAAGACTTCCTTAATTCTCCTGGCTTAACAGTAGTTATTTAGAATTATGAGAAGCAAGGTCGAGTCATTAACAAAACAGCCCATCCCTGCTAATAAGGCAGCTCGGTGATAATAAGAGAAAAGTATCCTGGGACAGTCACTCCTCCTCTCCAGAAATCACATGACATCTAAACTGGGAGTTGGTGGCCATACAAACAAATTCAAATTGCCTTCCAGCAAAAACCTCAAAATACTTGTTTGAGATGGTTTCGGCTGGAAGACGCGAATCCAGATCAAAATCTAAGCCACAGAAATACTGAAATAGTAGGAACAGAGATGTAGTCATTACAGGAAGCTTTAGACGGTTCAAAGGAGGTTAAAAAAAAGAAAAAGAAGAGGAAAAGCTGTAGCAAGAGAAGCTGGTGGCATTGCCCATCCCTACTGGAAATGATGATATCCTCTGAAGAGGAAGGGGAAGGACTTAGACGTGCAAAACAAGCAGCCCTAACAGGGACAAAACAGGAAACAGGAGCGCTGATGAAACCAAACTGTAAATCGGGAAGAGAGCAAGGCCTCCAAGCCACAGAGCTGTTAGACACCGGAAAAGGACAAAATAAAAGCGAGGGACTCAGAGTGGCCTGTGGATTAAAAAACATGTTATAAAGTCTCAATTTTCCCATTGAAAAGACCTAGAAACAGGCTTAGTCCTATTAGAGTCATTAGGTGATGTTCTATTGTATTCAATTTGCATCGGCTCAAATATTGCACAAAATAAATGGACCTTCAAATTAAGGGAACACCTCATAGATAACATTTAGTATATTGCCTACAATAGGGGTACTATTAATAGTCACAAATCTTAGAATGTGCGTATGGTTACCACTGTTAGTTTGTGCTATTTGTGCTATTACCACCTTCAGAGATGAAGTCTTTGAGGTTGTATGATTTGCCAAAGATCAAGTGGCCAGTACAGAATAGTCTCAAGACATGAATTCCCTACCCCGGACTCCAGGGAATATGTTCTAGCTCCTATTCCATCTTCTATTACTTCCCATGTTATACTGCCATTTGATCAATACTTGATATTCTACTGAACCTATATCTACTGAATATAGCAAACTACCTCTGGCTCATTTCCATTTATATTTGTTTTATTTACCAGAATGGCTGCTATTTTCCTTTACCAGTCTTTAGAGGGGGAGGCAAGGGGCAGTAAAATGCCTAGATTTAAGGTGCAACCCAAGGAAGAGAAAAGGAGTCCAGAGATAATAAGGTTTAGAATGGTAGGACGCTAATGCCAGCTTGAATAATATAGATTATGGAGATGAATTCTCTCACAGGAGTGAGTAACCTACTGACCTCTATTTCAGTCTTGCCAAAAATTATCTTAGCAAGTCAGTGGCAAACTCCTCTGACTGGATGGGGGATGACCCCATAAGACGTAGTTATGCTTCTTATATTTATGTGCTTCTTATATTTATTTAATAGTACTGTAATACTTGGGGGAGATTACTGTGTTAATGATCAAATACATCTATTACTGTCATTTGTGAAATAATAATAGTTTGGTGTGGTTAAGTGATTGGTCCAATGTCACGTAACATATCAGATTTTTCACATCTCTCCAAGCCTTATGTTATTCAGGAATCACACTATTGCCAACGAGTTGCATTTAAAGAAATGGAACCTTTGCTTCCAAATCCAGAACTTGTTTCTCTTTTGGCTGCCAGCCTAGTGTGTGGTGCACAGAGGACACTTCCTCAAATGATCAGGACGGTTTCGGATGCTCTACTGCTCTTTCATAACCTAGTTGGTTTGCCATGCTCCTTGGGTTAGGAAATGAGCCCTTTAGGCACAGTTGCTCAGTTACTTAAGGTCTTAAGAAGGCAAATTGTAAATCAACAAAAAGGCCCACAAGTATTCATATGGATAAAGTCAACACAAAACACCAGGGGAATTTCACTAGGAGTATAATCTCCTTGCTTGGAATTTGAGGACAGATGTAGAAAGATGCACATGCTGTGGCCACAGTAGGAGGACATTCTTCGGTGCTGAAAAAAAAAAAAAAATCAGAGATATCTTGTGTTATGTTGATGTTCAAGTCAATATGCTTCTTAGTAAGTGCTTCTGAGCTAAGGCTGTTAAAGGAACAGAAGCTGGCAGCTAGTTCCACAAAGGGTGTGTCCCTAGACTAAACTTCTAAGATTTTCTTTGATTTGGATTAATGGGACTCAAACATAATTATGTGATAAAATACCTGAAAATCACGTTGCCTTTTTTTTTTTACAGAATAACATGAAATACAAATATTTAAGTTATATAAGAAAAACAATCATATAATTTTGTATTGAATCAGATAAATTGTGTTCTAAGAGAATGGTAATATTATTAAAGCCAAAGGAATATGAAACATTTATGGAGGAAAAGATAAAACTGAGGAAATTGTGTCCATTCACTTATCCTTTATTCTGAATATTTTTCGCGGACGGGATTGCTGTTTGCTTACTCTCACACCTAATTTCCCCAATTTTCAGCTGGTACTAGAGTCTCTCCGTGAGAAACCAGATTCCCCAGCCTCCCTTGTGGCTAAGTACGGCTACCTGACTACTCTCTGTCAAAGGTATGAAAGCATAAGTCATAGCTGGAAAGTCCAGAAAGGCTGCTTTAAAGGATTCAGCTCAGCTGGGAAGGGTTCTATCTGTTCTCCCTTTTTCTTTTGACCTGCAATGCAGATGTGATAACTGGAGCTTTAACAGCCTTGAGATGGCCTGAATAATAAAAGCCACATGGTAGGATAAGGGAGGGGAAAAAAAATATGACATCCTGTAAAGGCCATAGCTAGACTGTCTTTCTCCTTCAGGCTTGCTTTAGGCACTGGAGTGCACATTTCTTCTCAAGTGCAGGAAAACCCAATCCTAACTGATATACTGACAATAAAAAATCCCCACCCCCAGTTCTAATACTGAATTTTAGAGCTTGAACACCCACAGCTATTCAGTATTATGCAAGAATAGAGTTTGAACCTCAGGTTTGGTTATTATCTGTGTGCTTCCTTAGAAAAACTGTAGAGACACTTATTTAAAATCACTTCTATTTTTAGTTTGGAAAATCTTGCTTTTGCAAAAACAATACGAAAAGAAAAATGGCACCAGATCTCATTAGTTGCTAGAGCTCTCTCACTAAATAAATACCCAGCAACGGTGTAAGTTTCATCTTAGCTCAAGTATCTATTTTCCACAAAGTTATGCAATGCTTTAAGTTCGTCAAGTATACCCACATAATTAACTCATATGAGTCTCATAATAGATCCATGAAGTAAGACAAACATAATTATTTCCATTTTTACCACTGAATTTTCTTTTTCACGACATCCCTTTGAGGTACATGACACCATTATTATGCCTAATACACATAAAACGGAATCATAAAATGCTCACTTCATCTGACCCAATGCCTAGAAAACAAGTTGGCATTTAATAACTACTTGCTGGGCGGTTGAGTGAGTGAATAAGGACAATGAGGCTCAGGGAGGTTACAGAAGGTATCGGTGTCATAGCAGTGGAATTAAAATTAGGGTTTCCTCATACCTATTCTCATTTATTTCCCATCACACTATGTAGCCTCTCCCTAGACATTCATTCTCCAATTCGCTGAGCTGTCCATTTGGGTGCACTGTCAGTGAAAGGCGGTGTTCAGACGGTCATCAATGGCGAACTTCAGCTGATGCTCCAACGCAACATTGCACACACCACAAAAGAGTTGGCTTTCACTGGCAGCTCTCCCAATCTTCACATATTAATGCTGCGCCAACAGCTATTGTCCTTGACAAGTGACTGTTGGCAACATGGGATTCCCTCAAACAAAGTCCTTCACACGGATAGCCAGCAAGAAGTTCCATCTCTAGCTCTGCCTGACACCCTCACACAGCTAGAATATTTGTTCCACTTGGGAAAACGTTCCAGGAGGCTTTGTATAGTGGTGGTTGTTATGGTTTAACCTGAGGGCCTAAAGATGTGAAGTAGGAAATGCAAGAGGCACAGTGAACCTGAACATTTAGAATATTTTCTTTCTTCTTAAAAAGTTCAGAAATGAACAAGAGCCAGAAAGACCTGAAATCATCCTGTTCACTCTGAGGTACGTGTCCATGGTAAATGTACATTGGTTTGCAGATAACCAAGACAGAAATATTAAGTGGTTTCTCCGAAGTCATCAAAGTGGTCAAGTTATTAGCTAAAGATTCTAAGTCCTAAATTGGGGAGCTAGTGAGAAGAAATTCTAAGCCTGTCATTTAGTGCCTGTGTGACTCTGGAGAAATCATTCTCTCTGAGCTCAATTTTAATATATTTATAGTAGAAATCATATTCCTTGACTCCAGAAGGAATTGTTGAAGGCTTAAATGAGATACTGTAAAATGCCCAGCAATTTATATTTTTTAAATGTTTATTCATTTACTTTGAGAGAGACAGAGGGATAGAGGGAGAGAGAGAGAGAGAGAGAGAGAATCCCAAGCAGGCTCCACACTGTCAGCACAGAGCCCAAACCAGGGCTCAATGCCACAAATTGTGAGATCATGATCTGAACCGAAATCAAGAGTTAGATGGTTAACCTACTGAGCCATCCAGGTGCCCCAAAAGTGCCTAGCAATTTAGAAGCAACTCAACTCTGTTGCTTTCCTTCCTTTTCCCCATTGAATACTGGGTCCATTTCAGAAACCCTTGCTACATTCTGTGACCAAGAAGACATGCTGAGAAATCCAATGTAATCTTTATTAAAACCTTCTGGTTTGCTTTAGCATATGGAGATTTAGAAATTCCCATAACATATAAAATTTACAAGAATATCTAAGAATATCTAGAAGACACTTAGACTAGTTCACTTGACCTGGAGTAATTCTGGTTCTTTTGTGTACTTTTGGCCCAGATTCTGTAATAGGAATAAGAATGTTCAGTGGAGACATTTTGGTGCCTACCAGCTTCTTGCAACCCTGACCCGGGGCTCCTTACTTTTTCATAGTTTGCTTTTACTTTATTCAGCAAGTATTTTTGAAATGCCAGCTATGTACTGGTCACTAAAAGAGGTACTGAGAATATAGTAATGAGCAAAACACACAAAGGGTGTGGAGGAAGACAGACGATAAACCAAGTAAACATGGTCTATTGGTGATGGAGAAAAATAAGGTAGGAAAAGAGATATGGAATGTTGGGGCAGGAGTTTGAAATTAAAACATAGTCAGGAAAGGTCAGGAAAGGTCACATAGAAAGATGAACCAGTAAAGACCTAAAGGAGGTAGGGAGTGAATCATGCAGAAATTTGGGAGGAAGGTAGATGGCATGGGAAGTACATTGACCTTGAGGAAGGAAAGTGCCTGGCATGTTCCTAGAAAAGCAAGAAGAGCAGTGTGGCTACAGCAGAGAGAACAAAGGAGAAAATAGCAGGACAGAACTTAAAATGAGTGAGGAAGCAGGAGGGGGCAGATTGTGTATGGGCATTATAAAGACCTTATTTTTTACTCTAAGTGAAATAGAAACTTTTGGTGGGGTTGAGCAGGGAGGTCACATGATCTGACTCATTTTAATAGGACCATTCTGACTACCATATTGAGAAATAGGCTGAAAAGCAGTGGGACCAGTAAGGAGATTATTGCAGTAATCCTGTGAGAAAGGATGCAACTATTTGCTGATGCATTGGCTGTGGGGTGTGAGAGACAGAGAGGAGTGGAAAACAACTCCAAGGCTTTTTGGCATGAGAAAGTAGAAGATGGTGTTGTCATTAACTTATGTGCAGAAGGCTACAGGAAAAACAGGTTCAGGAAAGATCAGCAGGTTGGTATTAGGCATACTAAGTTTGAGATGATTGTCAGACATCCAAATAGAACAGTCATGTAGGCAATTGAACTTCCAGTCAGAGCATAGGAGAGAAATTTGGGCTAGAGATAATAATTTGGGTGTTGACAGCCTATACATGTTATTTAAAGAAGAGAAGACAGATATATATGTGTAGAGACAGGCAGGGGGTAAGATCCGTAAATAGAGAACTTAATCCCATGGCTCAGAGAATCTGTTCCTTCAAATCATTTGGATGTAAGGTGCCTGGGAAGAAGAGGAAAGCATGGAGTTCAATAGTTTTAAAATCTTTCAAATAAAAAAAGTGATCAGCTATGGGAGAACACTGGCTAGATTGGGGTCTCGGGTGGGATATGAGGAAGCTTAAGCGACTACAGGCAAAATGTAAAACATAAGGCCTCTGAATAAGGGTATGGAATCCCTGACTCACCCACAGAGTGGTTCAGAGAGATTTGTTGGATGTGCAGACTTCATAATATATTGCTCATAGAGCATGGTTCATCCGTTTGTAGCTTAAAAAAAATTCGAGACTATTCTTTGACTCAGTAATTCTACTTCTTAACATGAATTCTAAGAAGATAAACTTGATTATAGTAAAATATTTATACGCACAGATATTTACCACAGTGTTATTTATAAAAATAAAAAACCTGGGGGTGCCTCGGTGGCTCAGTCAGTTAAGCGCCCAACCCTTGATTTTGGCTCAGGTCATGATTTCACATTTCGTGAGACTAAGCCCTGCTTTGGGCTGTGCATTGACAGTGTGGAACCTGCTTGGGATTTTCTCTCTCCTTCTTTTTCTCCCTGTCCCTCATGCATGCACTGTCTCTCTCTCTCTCAAAACAAACAAGTAAATAAATAAACATTTAAAAATTAAACAATGTAAGTGCCCCAAGAAGATGAATGTTTAAACAAATTGTCGTCTGTTCCTATAGAGTAAAATATTAAACACAANCTGCTTTGGGCTGTGCATTGACAGTGTGGAACCTGCTTGGGATTTTCTCTCCTTCTTTTTCTCCCTGCCCCTCATGCATGCACTGTCTCTCTCTCTCTCTCTCTCTCTCTCAAAACAAACAAGTAAATAAATAAACATTTAAAAATTAAACAATGTAAGTGCCCCAAGAAGATGAATGTTTAAACAAATTGTCGTCTGTTCCTATAGAGTAAAATATTAAACACAATATTTGTAATAGTACTTAATAACATGGGAAATGACTATAGGATAACGGTAGATAAAAATTAACAAAAATCTACGTATATACAATGTGATCCTAATTTTCACATTCATGTGTTCAGAGAACACAGAATGGAACTAAGTACACTCAATATTTGTCAGTAGTGATTTGTGGTTTTTTTCCAAAACTATGTATTTCTGATTTTCCAAATTTTCCATCAGGAGTAGATATTATTTTTATAATCATATTTCAAAACTTTTTAAATTTTAGTGAAGATTAGAATAAATTCCTGAGTTGACCCCAGTCTTCCTCGGATTGTTCTGTCTGTCTGTCATTCCAGTTGTAGACTTCATGAGGCCTCCCAAATATTTAGTGCCCTGATTTTAGAACAAGTGGTTAAACATGAGTGATCAGACAAAAGGCTTCAGGATGTCGAATAACAGCTGAGCTGGTAGAAAATTTGTGACACTGGTGTGATGGATCCAGGCGTGATCTCCTTTGGAGGAGCACTGGTACCTCCCATCAGGCCGGGATCTCACCACTGGAGCTGGCGATAGGCGCTATGGTTTCCGGACACCTACAACTCATCATTTGTGCCAGATTGTTCACTTATACTTCTGAATTCTTTGTCACAGGGTCATTTCCTGTTGAAATCTCTTCAACTTTTCCTCTTTGACCCAGGACTGACTGAAAATGATCTCTGCTCTACAGTGCTTGAAAGATTCTGCACAAAAGTATGCCATTCAGGGATATGTCAATCTGTCTGGAAGGAAGATGAAATAGTTGAGAACTACATTAATCCCTCTGATCTGGGAGTGAACAAGAATCATCACAGGTGGTGCTGCTACCCTAAGCGGATGAGAGCATAGCATTTTCTGTTTTGGTAAATCCAGCCGGGTTTTTCCCTGGGAGTTTGGCTTTGATATTTTTCTGCCTCTTTAAGATTAGGAAACCACCCAGGCCTCCCAGCTCTTGGCAAGCAACACATTGACTTCATGTTGTTACTCAGCACTTTGTCTCTTATTGAAATGCCAGGCTCTGCACAACCGGTTTGTAAAGTCTGAAGATCCTCTGGGCGTGCCCAGAAACATAGCAGCTTCAGGAAGAGAGAACTAAAAAGGACAGAGTGAGAGCAGGAAAAAGGTTTTATAGCTCTGAGCAGCTTGAATCAAGCCTATGTCAACAGCCTAGACTCTTGTAACTCCCTAGAGCCTCTTCTCTCCCTTCTCTCTTCTCTCCCTTCTCTCTTCTCTCCCTTCTCTCTTCTCTCCCTTCTCTTGGTTGCAATCCCACCTGCTCTTCTGAGAGCAATTCTACCGCTAACTTCCCCAGTCTAATTTAATCTCTTCTTTTGTGTTTCTTAGATCACTCGTGTTTATTTACTTTTTTGGTCTTACTTAGTAGTCCTTCTTGTACCACACTCATTTTGGTATGCCTTATGCATGGATATTTCCCTGCTGGCTTGGAAGTGTGCCTGACCATTAGAGTGACCCAGTTTAAGTTTCCTCCTCTTCCTTAGCACAATGCCTTGCACTGGATCAAATAAAGATCTGAGAATGCTGAGTCATGCACAACTCCTGCCTTCCTTGGGCGGAACTCGGTGACCCCTGGGTTTGTTATAGCTTCAGCAAAGGCAATAACCTCCCAGGGTTGCTATGGCCTACAGAAATCTCAGCCTTCATTGGCCTCAGTGTCTGTCTTTAAATGATAATGAAATCACATCCATTTTAATAGTTCATATACGAACATTGTAAAGGTCTGAAAAGATGAGAATGGCCTTGTTTAATGAAAAAGGCAAATTCTTGAAGTATTAATTTTTTAAAGAAAATAAATACACATGTATATGGGATTAATTACACTTTTATTGTGGGTGGGGGTGCCTGGGTGGCTCAGCTGATTAAGTGTCTGACTTCAGCTCAGGTCATGATCTCACAGTCTATGGGTTCAAGCCCCATGTTGACTGCTTTGCATTCTGTGTCTCCTTCAATCTCTCCCCTTCTCCTGCTCATGCTCTGTCTCGCTGTCTCTCTCTCTCTCTCTCTCTCTCTCAAATAAACGTTAAAAAAATTATAAACTTTTTGTGGTAGACAAAATGAATTAAAATGATAATGTAGGTATTTATTTATTTATTTGTTCGTTTGTTTGTTTGTTTTTGAGAGAGTGCAAGTGAGGCAGGAGCAGAAGGGAAGGAAGGGAGAGAATCTTAAGCAGGCTCCAAGCTCAGTGCAGAGCCTAAGGTGTGACCTGATCTCAGGACCATACGATCATGGCCCTGAGATCAAGATCTGAGCCCAAATCAAGAGTCAGATGCTTAACCTACTGAGCCACCCAGGTGCCCCAGATAATGTAGCTTTACATTTTCATGAAAAAGTTTCATGAAATGTGTTGTGGGGTTTTAAAACATGTCTAAAGGAGTATAATTATTGTGATCTTTTTTAAAAAAAAATAAAACAAAACAAAAACTAACTTCTGTGTAAAATATGTGTACACACACCTGGAAAAAACTGTCTGGGAATTTAGAAAAATAATTTGGGAAATTATCTGCCATTATTAGTGTCCCTAACAAGAATTGGATAGAGCACAATTTTCTAATTGTGGAACATAATTTATATGAATCACTTTTAGTAATAACTAGAACTGAACACAGCCAGAATCATCAGAGTAGAGAAAAAGCTGTTGCTTTACCTTGGCTGTTACAGATGGTGCTATAAACGGAAGTGCCCAGCAGAAGTGGGCGGACATCAGAGGGCACTGACTATGTGGGGTAAAGGTCAAGGAAGGAAGAGTCTGTGTTGGTTCTTACAGTTTTTGATCCACCAGTTTTTTTAAAGCTGGCAATAACCAAATACACTTAATGGCTGTGAAAACACATTAATTGTTTAAATTACTATGGAAGAAACCCCTGTTCTACTGTGAGTCTACAACTTCCTGTTCCCATTAAAATATTTTTTGAATCTTGGTTTAAGTTTAAGTGTCATTTATTTTTGATAGGAGATACATTCATGAAGGACAAAAATCTAAAGGTACATGATAGTATTTCTATAAGGAAAAGTTTCTCTCCCACATCTTCTCTCTAGCTGCCTTCCCCTGGTCTCACCTGGTGGTACTTGCATATCGTTTTTGATACTTTGAAATTTCTCAGAAAATGTCCCCTCTTCTGTTGATGTTGAATAGCTATATACTAAAACATTAACTATACGTGGGATTATCGGAAGTATTTATCTCTCTATGGCTTTAGGTATACAAATTTTCCCATCAAGTAAAAAATGTAAAGATAATTTCCAAAACCATTTTGTTGGACTCTGACAGCATGCCTAAGTTGACACATTATCATTTTTTAATTACACTATTTCTCTGCCACAGGCTTTAGTCTTGATATTGTTAAAAAAAAAAAAAAACACATCGAAGTCACATTCTGAAAAGAAATTTCTTAAATTTCCACTGGGGTTTCTGAGTATTGTTTGATGCATGCTAATTAAACCGAGCTAACTAATTAATGTCTAATATGCTTGATCCACTTAAGATGCTTAAAGTAACAGCAACAAAAACAATAATAAATTCTTAAGAGATATTTCCCTTGCTGGGATGGATAGGAAAAGATCATATTTACTTTTTAAATGAGACATTATTTTGTAAGAAAAAACTTGATAATGGGGGGTGGGATGCATTGGTAAAGGGCCACATTTAAGTTTTATAAATATGAATGTTAAGCGGGGCGCCTGGGTGGCTTAGTCGGTTGAGTGTCCGACTTTCGGTCGGAGGTCATGATCTCGCGGTTCGTGGGTTCGAGCCCTGCGTCGGGCTCTGTGCTGACTGCCAGCTCAGAGCCTGGAGCCTGTTTCAGAGTCTGTGACTCCCTCTCTCTCTGACCCTCCCCTGCTCTCTCTCTCTCCTAGAAATAAAACATTGAAAAAAAAAACCTGCCAAAAAAAAAAAATGAATGTTAAGCTACTTTTACTATGCCTAGAGCCGAGTGTTCTTCCAGGCCTGCTCGGGGTGGGAGTGAGGATTTGGGCAACAGACTATTTGTCCATAAATAAAATTTATTTTCCTTGGAGCAGACCACCTCAGACCCAGGAAGCTGTCGGCTCTGGTCTTCTTGTTATGCCAATATACCTTCAACCCTGAATTTTACTTATTGTGCCTTTTCTTCCACATACTCTCCTCCTTGCCATGTTCTTATTCATCTTCCCTTTTTTTTTTCTTCCTTGCAGGAGGCTAACATAAACCTAGGGTGTAGAGTTGAATGGGGACTGATCTAGGACTTAGGGAGACAAGATTCTTGTCTAGTTCTTCTCTAAAGTTTTATTTTTACGCATTTTTGAGAAAGATATAAGGGGCAAGTGAGGAGAAGCAGAGAGAGAAGGAGACAGAATCCCAAGTGGGTCCTGCATTGTCAGTGCAGAGCCCAATGTGGGGCTTGAACTCATGAAACGAGAGATCATGACCTGAGCTGAAATCCAGAGTCTGGATTTCAGATAACCGACTGAGCTACACATGTCTAGTTCTTTCCTAAACTAGGTATCTTACATAAGCCACTTCACTATCCTATTCTTTCATTCTCTCATTCAACAAATATTTGCCGAGTTCCCCCCATATACTAGGTGTTAGGAGGCAAACATGAAATCAAGTGCACTTTGGGACTATGCACCTGGTCCCTCTATCTGTCCCTGAGGAAGTCGAGGTCAAGGACAGCAGTGGAAGCAGTGAGTGGGCACAAGTCTGTGGCATGCCCCACAAGGGCAGTGTGTTAAATGGGCCCCAGGTCAAAAAGCACGGAGAGTGGAGGTGAAATAATTCTGTTGGATGGTGTCAGGGAGGAAAGGTGGCAGCAGTGATTTGGCTCCATGCCCTTGGGTCATACAAACTGTTGCGAGAGCCGCAGGGGTCAGAATGCAAAGCCTGTGTGCACGTGTGGGGTGGAGCATCAGGTGAAGGCAGCTCAGCACTCTGGCACGATTTGTTATTATAAACTGTTGGCTGTCAAGGAGTCACAAGAATGTGGGCTCATTTGGGGCCTTGGGTTAGACAGAGTAAATTTGGAAATCAAGGTGGATCCAGTGAATTTGGAACAAATCATTTTATAAAATTAACACCCTCATTCTATGGGGTAGGGGGCTCTTCCTATCCCCAGGATCTAACATTCCTTATGCTAGGACCCTTACTGGATGAATGTATGAATGAAAAAGTTGATAGAATTCAGAAGTATTATAGGGAGCATATCCTTGGTGGAAAATTGAGAGAGACTGGTAATGAAGAGCTGAGCATTTTATCTCATAAAATAATGACACCTAAAATGTTGTGATGGAGAGGGTACCCTTAACAATACTTGTACTCATCCAGAGAGCTCCGTGTGAACCTAGATGGAGTAAAGCATTGGACGGGTAAAAGGGAGCCTAGTCTCAGCCCAGTTCAGGATGCTGAGGAAACGGCTCTCCCACAAGCATGGGGACCCGGGCAAGGAGAGCTTCAGTGCATTGCCAGTGGCTGATGATGATGGGCACTGGATGAGGGCAGAAAGAGGGTGAGGCTTGGAGTCAATGATTGGAAGATAGAGGTTCATTTTCACATTTTGTGCTTTGCTGCTGGCGAGGCCAACAATTTTCTGAGACTCAGCTTCCTTTTTTGCAAAACAAGGATTAGCTATGCCACCTTCTACCTCTGTTCTGAATTTCTTCCTTTTAGAAAATTTTCTTGTGTTAGAGATTTGCTTGGATAGATCCATTCTTCTCTTCAAACAGAAATACACCCTGGCAGGGCCAAGTCTTTCCATCAAGAGAAGCACAAAGTATCTTGTCACTCTGATGCTGGGCATTTCTGGAGACAGGGATCTCTTAATTGGACTGCTCTGGTGTTGAGAGCAAACATTCAGGAAGTGACTAGTGGGCAGGTCTGAGCATACCTGTGCCTGTGCAGATAATGACACAGGAAACTGTTCACAGGTTTATCAGGCATGATCAGGAGAGAGAGCAAGTCCCCTGGTGGAGGTCACAATGCAGCCGTTAGCAGAGAACAAAGTCAGGGGTTTCTCTTGGCAAAGGGAAAGCTGAGGAGAGAAAGAGTCCAGGTCAGGAGAAAGCCAGACAGATGTGACTTTGAATCCTGGCTGTGCTCTTCTGGTGACCCTTGTTTTTTTTTTCATCTGTAAAACAGTAATTATATTTAGCTCATAATATAATTGGGAGATTAAAATAAAAGATATATGTCAATTCCTGACATGACATAAACACTCAGTAGGTGACAGATAACATAATTTATTATGAAGAGTCTCTGTGAAGGTTAGTAAACTCTTGGCTGAAAGTGGAGGAGCCAGGAGAGAAGTCGGAGAGGAGCTGGGCTGGAGTCTGAGGTAACAATAAGGTCTTTTCCAGGAAGATGTGTTGCATCTGCAAGTAGCGTAGTTTTTGTTTTCTAAAAAATTTTTTAATGTTTATTTATTTTTGAGAGGGAATGTGAGAGAGAGACAGAGCATGATCAGGTTAATAGTGTCTAATTTGTGAATTAGTCATCTCCGGTTAGTGTGATTTGTTTTCCTCTTATGTTACCCTTTAAAAATGTATTTAATAGGTTGCTTGCCTTTTTCCTTATGAATTTATAAAAGGATTTTATGATGTTAGATATTGTATCTTGGTCATCCAGCCTTCTCCCGGTTTGTCACCTCTGTTCTCACTTCACGTTATTCTTTCACACATAGGAGTTTTATGTTTTTACTTTTATTTCCTTTTCAGTCAGTATTTCCACTCTTTAAATGCCCTGCAGGGTCTGATAGAAGATCCTAAAGACTCAAGATCATGGTGCTGGAAATAAAAGGATGGCCAAGGATATAAGGATCTAAATATAACCATCAGATGAGTGGAACAGACGAGAAGGGCTGTAGGAGTGTGTAACTTCATAAATTCACCAACATCCTGAGAGCACGCACTCTGGGCTTAGATGAGCTGTTTGAGTTCTGGCTTTGTCAGTTATGAACGGTTTGAACTGGGAAATTTGCTTAACTATGCCTCTACTTTCTCACCTGTAAAGTGTAGGAATCTTATGTAAGGTGTAGGAATATTTAGAAGTTTCTGGCTACTGTAAACCCCCCAGTATGTGTTAGCTCTTTTCAATGTCTGAGAATTTTTAGGGCCTAGCCTACTGAAGAAAGGACTAGAAGCAGTCCCAGGATGGGCATGAATGAAACAAGACTAGAATGGGGAGACAATCCGAACCCAGGGGCCATGAGAATCCACATGAGGTCCCGATCCACATGGCTGGGGCTCTGATGAAGGTTGCAGGAGTCACCTGGAGGAGTGGCCCTGAGGGTTGCTGGGAAGTACTCCTAAAAGGAACAGAAACAACAATTAGGAAAAGACAAAGGAAAGATGAATTGGAGAAGACAAGAAAAGACTCATCAGAATCTCCTGCGGATGGGCAATTTTAAGTAAAAAGAAGAAACTGGAAGAAAGTGTTTTAAACACTGCGTGAAAGGAAAGTAAATTTGAGCCTCAGTCAAAGACAAAACAAAAACCTGCCAGCAATTGGTACTGATACCAAAATGAAGACAAAACGTGCCCCAGCTCCACCAAAATGGCCAGAATGGAAATGACTGGTAGTGACAAGTATCAGAACAAAAGAATCTGCTGCAGGTAGGAGTGTAAATCAGGACAGATCCTTTGGAAAGCTGTTTGACAGGGTCTATGCCAGCTGAACATGCTCATAACCCAGCATCTCCTAGGTGGTCACCAAACAGAAATGCATATATTTGGTCACCAACAGACACGCGTGTTACTAGCAGCACTAATCATAAAATTCCTTAACTGGGAACTTCCCAAATGCCCATCCACTAAGGATGGAGAGACATACTGTGCATATCCTTCCAATGGGAGGCTGTACAGCAAGGAGGATGCAGGAGTCGCGACAACACGAGTGAACCTCAGAAAACTGAACGAAAGCAATGGACACAAAAGAGTGCGCATGTGTGATTCTATGTGATTCCATTTACATACAGCTCAAAAACAAGCAACACTAATTTTGGTGTTAGATGTTGTCTTAGTCCGTTCCGGCTGTTATTCCACTACACCACCGACTGGGTGGATAAAGCAACAAACTTTTTTCTCCCAGCTCTGGAGGCTGGGGAGTCCAAGATTAAGGCACCGTCAGATTCAGTGTCTGCTGAGAACCTGCTTCCTGGTTCACAGATGGTGTCTTCTTTCTGTTTCTTCTCATGGCAGAGGGGACAAGGGAGCTCTCTGGGGTCTCGTTCATAGGGGTATTAATTCCAGTTAACTCCAAAGACCTTACATCCAAATATCATCACTTGGGGGAGTAGATTTGCAACATACAAATTTGGAGAAGGACACAAACATTCAGTGCATAGCAGGTTAAACTAGGGTTATTTTTGAGACATTATTCTGTTGACTAAAGGGGGCACAAGTCTGAGGAGGGCCTTGTCTTCAGACGTGGTGGGAGTGTTCAGTTTCTTAATTTGGGTGATGACTACTTGTGTATGTTCAACTTGTAAAAATGCATCAAAGTGTATACTTATTACATTTTTAAAATTTTTATCTTTTTCATTTTTGAGAGAGAGAGCTTGAGTGGGAGAGGAGCAGAGAGAATGGGGGACAGAGAGGATCAGAGGCAGGCTCCTTGCTGACAGCACAGAGCCCAATGAAGGGCGTGAACTTACAAACTGTGAGATCATGACCTGAGCTGAAGTCGGATGCTCAGCTGACTGAGTCACCAGGTATCCCTACTTATTGCATTTTTATGTATTTAATTCTTTAAAAAAATTGAGAATATTTGCCCCTATTTGACACTAATAAAAATTATTAAAGCCACTTGTTTACTTATAGAATGTATAGAATGCTCATTGTTAGCTTTATGTTGGTATAGACATCAATTCTGATTCTCATTTTCCATACTTACAAAGTGTGGATAATAGTACCTGCTTCATAGTAGGTAATATAGGTGAATGAGCTTTGAAAATAATGAAATGGCATACAGACTGCTGGGGTGGGGGGAATGCCTTGTTTCTACTCCTGATGTTTCTTTCCTATTAGCACAACAGCCCTGCTCTCTCTTGCCAACCGCTCATTCCTGCCAAGAGGGGAAACTGGTAAATTTGACAAGTATAGTACATCCCTCCTGAATCTTCCCCCTTGGAAAACCCATTGCCTAGCACAAAAGGTTATTGGACCTTAAGAAGTTTGAGTGCATTGTCCAAATTTAGACAGATAATGAGTAACAGATAGAACTTGAACTCAAGTTTCTTACTACAAAGATCATGCTTTTAACCATTTTATTATATTGGCTGCCTAATAAGTAATATATTAACATGAAATAAATGCTGATTTGTATGGTATGGCTAAGAATATGATAGGAATTCAGGAATGGGTCTCTCCTATGATACAGGAACCAGATTCTCACCAGACACCGAGTCTGTAGTTATGGATGACTACACAAAAGACTACAGGGGTCAACTCCTGCAAATTCTCTCTGTTGGAAATTCCAGGAGCCAATACAGCTGAATTAGCACTGACCTCTTTCCAGGACACACTAGAAGAGGTGTCTGTTGGCCAAAAGAGCTAACGGAGTTTAACCTCAGCGCCACTTGGCTGGGCCCTAGCACTTGCCCAGTTTCTCCCTTGGTTTAGCTGCATTTTACCATTTACTTGTGTTGATGTTTGCCTTTGAATTCTTCTGGGAATTCCCTCATAAGCCATTCTAAGGTATGATGTGGGAAGGGAAGCCCATTTTCAAGCACCTGACATCTGAGAGTATGCAAAGGGCATGTTAATAGCATTTCACAAGGAAGATTATTGTTTTTATTGAGGTATAATTTATAATTAAACAGCACTGATCTTAGATGTTCACTTAGATGGGTTTTGACAATTTTATACACCCATGCAACCACTACTAAAATAATAGAACACTTCTGTCATCCCAGAAACATCCTGTATGATTGTGTGTGTGTGTGTGTGTATGTGGCTTTTTTCACTTAGTCTAAGGTTTTGAGATTCATTTGTGTTATTGCATTTATCAGTAATCCATTTCTTTTTATTATCAAGTAGTATTCCATTGTATGGACGTACCACAATCTGCTCATCCATTCCCATGTTGGTGGGCATTTAGGTTTTATATATATGTATATATATATATACATATATATATTGGCTTTTATGAATAAGTCTGCTATGAACACTTTATGAAAGTCTGTGTTAGCCTATGTTTTCATTGCCTTTTGGTAAATGCTGAGAAATGGAACTCTTGGGTGACAAGATAGATGTAGGTTTATCATTGTAGGAAACTGCCAAGTAATTCTCCAAATGGTTGAACCATTTTATAGTCACACCATCAATGTTGCCATGCATCTCAACGGAAATTTTTTTGCCAAACTATGATGACACCTTAGTAAAGAATATTACAGTGCCTAGGGTGGGAAAGATTCTGTGGGAATCATTTGGAGGAAGGACAAAACAGCCAACAGAAGGGAGTGGATTGGCACTCACCAAAGAGTATTCATCGGGAAGCCAGCCTGAGGGGACCACGTGGGCAGCAGGCTCCATAGCTACCAGTCAAGGCTGTGTTCTCAGCTGATGACATTCATTCCACACGCCAAGCCCTCTGTCCATGATCCAAGCAATCTGGGCAACTTATTGTTTTTCCTCAAGTTGTGCCTCATTGAAATTCTTTTTGGAGTGTCCCTTTCAGTCACAAGTTCTCTTTCTTGTCTGGAAGCCAAGATCTTGAAGCTTAGTACAGCAGGGCTTTTTGAACTTGTGCTGTGGACCTCACCTCTAGCTGTAGTATCAAAGCTGGCTAACCTGCCCCAGCTCCTGATCAGCTTTCCCTTGGCTTCCACAAGGTTGAGAGCAAGTTACTATTAATCTTTTAGCCTCCTCCCCCTGGGTTACTTTTAGCAAGGTTTCAGTTTGTTTTTTATGCTATTATATTCAAGGGAGGGCAAAGCGTTTGGCTCTGTTTTAACATGTTTTCCTTTTAAGACAAAACTTCATTCTCTGTGAGTTTTTCTTTTAGGTTATCATGACAGAGGCCAAAAATAGTGTGGAGTAGCCCCCAAAAGAATTAATCTTAACTTTCTTTAGGCATGGCTGATCCATATATCTTCCTATTGATTCTAAAAATTCTTGCTAGAGTAGGTGGCCAGCCTTATTCTTTAGCCAAATTCTGGATGACAGGCTGAGGGCTCCAAATTTGGTCACAACCAGGCTTCAACATCTATTACCCTTATTCTGTTCCTCTAATTGGCACACACTGTAAGTACTTGGTGATAAAAATACAAGCCCCCATTTTCTTCTTCCTTCCCTTACAATGAAGGATTTGTCCTTCCTCCTTTCAAAGGCAAATTCATCCACATGTGTTCTGGATCCCATTCCATCCTGCCTTCTCAGAGAATGTATTCAATTGGTTATTACCTGCAGCTGAAATGACCACCCTTCCAAATTCAAAAATTTAGTTTCTATTTTCAGTATATAGTTGTTGCTAGAAAGTGGCTGCCCAACCAGAGACCATGTTCCCCAACCTCCCTTGCCTTTAGATGAAGACACATGATTAGTTCCCATCAATATAATGTGATCAGAAATAATGTGGATCACTTTGTGACCAAGTAGTTTAAAAAGCAGGAGTGCTTCTCCCTTCTGCTCACTTGATAAAAGGGGCACAGCAAACATGGAACCGATATAGGCACGATGAGGGGTCCACAAGATGGCTGGAGCCTGAGTCTCTGAATCATCAGTTAAAGAGTCCCATCTGTCATTAAGAGCTTCTCTCTTAAGAACTTTGTACGAGTGAGAAATAAATTCCTATTGTGTCTGACCTGTTATATATTGCTGGATCCTTTTGTCATAGTGGTTACTATTAATCATTATCCTAACTAACACTTTACTTTTCTTTCCTCTACATCTTCTACATTTGTCTCTACTGGAATCTATCTGCATTCAGACATAACCAAGCATCACCCATCCTAAAACCAAACCCCACGAAAAAAACTTCCTTTGACCCAATGTTCCTGTTCAGTTTTCTCTTTACTTCCTTTCACAGACAGACAATTGTATTAGGAAAGTTGTCTATACAAAGTTTTCATTGCTTCCTTCCAATTAACTTTTTACCCCAGTGTATATGGCTTGCCACTCTCCATTAAAACTGCTCTTGCCGAAGTCCCTAATAACTGCCATGTTTCTTCTGTTTAAATATCTTTTTTAATGTTTATTTATTTATTTATTTTTTAATGTTTTATTTATTTCTAGGAGAGAGAGAGAGACAGCGTGAGCAGGGGAGGGTCAGAGAGAGAGGGAGTCACAGACTGAAACAGGCTCCAGGCTCCAGGCTCCGAGCTGGCAGTCAGCACAGGGCCCGATGCGGGGCTCGAACCCACGAACCGCGAGATCATGACCTAAGCGAAAGTCGGACGCTTAGCCGACTAAGCCACCCAGGCGCCCCGAATGTTTATTTATTTTTGAGAGAGTGAGAGAGAGAGTGTGAGCGAGGAAGGGAAAGAGAGAGGGAGACACAGAATCTGAAGCAGGCTCCACGCTTTGATTTGTTAGCACAGAGCCTGATGTGGAGCTCAAACTCACGGACCGTGAGATCATGACCTAAGCCGAAGTCAGACACCTAACTGACTGAAACACCCAGGCACCTCTACCGTGTTTCTAAATCCAGCAGACACTTTTTGGCTCTTATTGTCCCTCTCAGTGATCCCTCCTGCCTTCACTACATACTACCTTCTTTCGCTTCCTTGAAACCAAGCTCTCATGAGAATGACTCGCAGGCTTTTAAAATTTATTATCTCCAAAACTGATCTACAACTCCTGCCCCTTGTTTTCTTAATAAGTGGTGCTTTGATCTACTCAGTGGCTCATGCCAGTAACCTGAGGGTACCTTTGGATATAGCCTTCTTTCTTGCCACTCATAACCAATCAACCAATCCTGCCAATTTTACCTCTTTATTTTCCTCAAATGTAGACATTCTTCTTCATCTCCCCACATCTTTCCCACATCCCCTTCCATTATCCATGTATCTGATTAGAAACAGAAATCAGATAATGTCACTTTCCTGTTAAAATTCTTCAGAAAATTTCCACTGTGCTTAGGATAAATTCCCTAATCCTTAATGCGGCATACAAATCCTGACATGATTTCGCCCTTGCAATGTCTTTTGCCTTATTTAGCACTCACTTCCCTTTGTTCATTGTGTCTCAGCTTTTCTTGCAAATCTTTGAAATCAACAAGTTCTTTCCTACCTCAGATCCTCTCTAACTGCAAGCACAAAAATCAACTCAAACTTAAGCAAAAAGGAAATACAGTAGCTCATATAAGTGAGAAGCCTAATAAGCAGGTGACTACAGGCATGGCTTATTCCAGGATCTCAAATTATGACCTTAATGCTCCGTTGCTTCATGTTTTAGCTCTGCTTATCTTTGATTTGATTCCTTAACATGGACTGTCATCATGGAGGCAAGATAACCACTGTCAGAGATTTGTGTAGTGAAAAATTAATCTTACCCAAAGAGAGGTCCAGACTTTTCACTTAGCTTCTGGGAAGTAATTTCTAGGCCCTTGGAATGTCATGCTTGATAAGAAGAGTCTCTGTTTGCCTGGGAGCCATAGGTCAGCCAGACAATAACAATATTAGTTAGGATGGGGTATTTGACCAAAATCAGCAATGTGGTGTAAGGTGGAGACTTTGAGTCAAGTGCCATTAGTTGGCTTCTAGAACCTGTGATCAGCCCTGAGTTCAATTAGGTGATTGAACCTAGGTGATACGTAGGTGATGAAGCCCCAGTAAGAACTCTGGACACTACGTGTGCATTGTTACACATAGACGCCTAACTCCACAGGGAGAGGACAACTGGAAACTCCCAGTGTGATATCCTCCTGGCCAGTGTGTCTTTTCCTTTGGCTGATCTTAGTCTGCATTCTTTCCCTGTAAGAAACTGTAATCATAAGTCAGCAGCTTTGAGCGAGTTTCCTGAGTCCTTCTAGTGAATTATCAAAAGTGAGAGTAGTTTTGGGAACTACGAAATTTGTATTTGGTGTCAGCAGTGAGGGTAGTCTTGTGAGGACTAGGCTTCCTCTCACTGTACAGTGGGTTCTCACACTACTACACATTCTTAGCTTAATAACCACAGCTAACCGGCTCTGTGTTTTTGATATTCTGTAAAAACAGTTCCATGGAACATCTTGGCTAGCTAGCGAAATGAACCAATCACCATTGCCCGAGGAGAGTGCTGTGATCAGTCTCAGTCAGAGATCTGTCTTACTACAGGAAATGAGTTCTCCACAGGAGAGAAAGTTTGGATTATCAAAAGAAGGCGGATAGGGATGCTGGGTGAACAAAAACATCAGACACTCAATAGGGGACTTTTATGCCAGCATCTTCCTCTTAACACTCCTTGTTCTTATTCACGACCTCCACAATCGCCACAACTTTCTAATGACTAATCTTTCTATGACTAATCTACTCATCATTTGGATTTCAGATTAAATGTCACTTCAGCGGAGAGGCCTCCTTCCTTCATTCCTCTCCATCAGAAAATGTTTTATAGCTCCTGTCAGTTTGTGATTCTGTTTTCATTTGTGTGACTCTTAGTTTAATACTTAATGTGACGTTAACTCTAAGCTGTATGAAGACCCACATCTATACTGTTCATCACCTAGTAGATACTCAAAAATATCTGTGGAAGGAATGAATAAAAACAAAAATAAAGTCGGTTCATGGATTGCCTGCATCTCAAATCTTATGCAAACTCTTCAAATGTTTCTTTTTAGTAAGAGGTCAGTAAATGACTACGTGGTTAAACTATGGACTCAGTTGTTGAAACCAATAAAAGAAACTTGCCTCAATTTTGTAGTCAGGAATTCCAAGAACTGCATAACCCTTTGAAGTAAAACTCATTGGGTAAATTAGCCTCAATATCTTTTACTAAAACAAAATATGTAATAATTATGTGGAAATATGTCTCTTGATAAACTAATACAACCATGTGCCTCATCCTGCAGTATTTTAATCAGATTTTAGCCACAGAATAACCCATTGAGATAAGTAATGGAGGCAGATGTTTCTTTCATCTATCAGATGAGAAAAAAAAAAAAAGCCTGAGAACCAGACAGGTAAGATGAATTACTCATGATCATGTGGAAAACTTAGTGATCAAAACAAGATTATTACTCAGCAATCCTGAAGCCTAGTTCTGTATGCCTTCTACCAACTCAATGTTGCTCATTCTCTCACTTTTCTGGCAATACACATTGCTGTCCCCTACAGTTGTGAAATGTGTCAAAAGTCACACAGTATGGAATGTAGTAAATCTGAATATGAATAAACTTGAGATTTTCCCTATTTTGTGGGCATTTCTGATTATTTGGACTTTTAGTATTTTTTACAACAGTCCCTGAGTTTTAGTTGGGGACTTCATCCCCATTCCCAGTCCCAATGGTTCTGGTGATTTTCCCATTCCCAACCCAGAGGTACTCTGGCCATTGAGAGCCTAATATTCTCTAGGCTGTAGATTTGGGTAATGGGGTGGACACATGCACATACTAGCTTCTAAGATTCAATGAAATCTTCGCTAAAGCTTCGGGATAAGGGCAGACACACTTTCTCAATGGGCTTGAACCCAGGACAATATAAAGGTGGAATTTCTCCACTCATTTGCTTCCATATGGGACCTGAGGCTGAAGCCAATCAGTGGAAGGCAGAGCTGAGAGATGAAGAAAAACCATATCCTAATGATACCTTTTGAACCCTGAATCTGTGTCTAAAGCCCACACTATCACTGGATTTTTAGTTACATAATCCAATAAATTCCTTCTCCTGAGTAAGTCAGTTTGAGTAGGATGCTCTGTCTTTACCATTTAGAAAGATCTTAACTAAAATACCCTATAATAATGGGGAGACCCAGGTCCTGGCAGGGAGAGAAGTTCACAAACCCAGGGTGGGAATGCGTTGCCACAGGGTGGGAGCTGGTGCCATTGCCAAGAAGAAGCTTGCCAAGGCCAAGTATAAGATGCGAGAAACTGCCTTGGCTGAGGACTAGCTGGCCCTGGTCAAAGCAGTTGGACATGTTCAAGAACATGGAGGAAAACCTTGGAGGAATTTTCCAGCAGCACAAGCAGGAGAATCAGAAGAATCCCGAGTTCTGGGTGCATTTCCAGGATGCGTGTGTCACCACTGGGGTGATCCTCTGCCCTCTGGAAAAGGATTTTGGTCCAAGATGTGGGAGATTTCTATCATGAGCTGGGAGTCCTGATTATTGAAGTGTGCCTGACCCTGAAGTACAGGAATGGAGGGCTGATAACGCTGGAGAAACTACATCAACAGTTGTTAAAAGGAAGGGGCAGATTCACACAGGATATCAGCCAAGACAACCGGATCGGGGTCATGACGAAACTAAAGGCACCTGCCTCTGGCTTCCGGCATCATCCCTGCGGGTGGTGCCTACCTCAGTCAGTCTGTTCCAGCTGAGCTCAGTACCGGTCACACTGTGGTGCTGCAGCTGGTGGAGAAACATGGCTACGTGACGGGCAGGGATCCCAAAGTCGCTCTTAAGTGGGAGGCCAAGTGAGTCACACTAGAGCACCTGCTGAAGGAATGGCTGGCCTGGTTGGACTTGCAGGCCCCCGGGGAGGCTCACTACTGGCTGCCTGCTCTCTTCACTTACCTCTGCTCCCAGGAGAGGCCCTCCCCTGAGTCTAGGAGTGCAGAAGGGGGTGCAGCACTAGGCAGGGAGGCAGGGAGGACCTGCTGGTGAATAAAACCTGAGCAACTTTGTTTTTTAAAGGAAATAAATAAGTAAAATATCCTACAATAATAAATTTTCATTCAACCATATTCCCATACTCTTTCTTGACAGGGAGAGGGAAAAAAAGTGGAGTTCCAGATATTTCCTACAGAATTGCATTGCACATAACAAGAGATCTGGCTACAACACCTGCCCCCCCAACCAAACCCACACAAACAAACAAACAAACAAACCAAGAAGTCACTTTACGAGGATTTAGTTGCACGTCCCTTGTCTGAAGAGCTTCATTCGGTGCCATTCTTCTTCAGGTTAATGATGAGAGGATGCCTCCTCTCACCCCTTGCACAGACTGAATTCCTATTCCTAGTTTCTTACATTGCCATCTGGTAAGCCTTCCAGAATTTCTCCCAATGAAGTTTGATGCTCTAGATGGCCTTAGCACAGCTGATGTCTCCTCTAGCTATCTAGGTCTACACCTTCCTCCTTTCTGTCAAATGTCATTGCAAATATGTTCCAAGAAAAACTTGCTACAAGTCTTTCCAACCTTAGAATAGAATCTCCAGGTAGCATCTATTTGCAAATAATATACCTGTCCCAAAGTGAAGCTTAACTAATGACTCACTTTTCTGATTGCCAGCCTCACAGATATAAGAACACGGAGAAATACTATAGGAATTCTTTTAAAGTCAGAAGAATGTAGAATACAGAACCGTTTAGTTGGAAATAATAGTTTCAGCACAAGATGTTTTTAGATTTTCTTTTAAAAATTCAAAGACTTTGGTATCTCCCAGGATAAGATGAATCTAGCCGTGCTCTGGTTAGTGACTCAAGAAACTACTTGTATTTTTTAAATTTTTGTTTATTTTTGAGAGAGAGAGAGAGAGATGGTGGGTAGGGGGAGGGCAGAGAGAGAGGGAAACAGAGAATCCCAAGTAGGCTTCGCACTGACCAATGCCAGTCTCAGTCTCATGAACTGTGAGATCATGAGATGAACCGAAATCAAGAATCAGACGCTTAACCCATCGAGCCACCCAGGTGCCCTGAAAACTACTTTTTATTTGCCAAAATGATGAATGTTTCAACCTTCAAGGAAGTGAACATTGCCTAATTGGATGCTATACTGCCAATAGAGGATAGGAACATAATGAATGGTAATGATTTGGTAAAACTTTTTTGTAACTGATATTTATAGGACTTCAAATAACAAAATGTGAGATTGGGCTGAGAAGAACCATATCTCTTAAAGAGGAATAGGGACTAATGGGCAGTTATAAGCCAATCTCTTTCATATGTGTGTAATTCACAAGACTAATACTTAAACCATATATGACCAAAGATGTGGAGCCATGTCATTTTCTAAGCTCATCAAAAAGGGAAGATTGCCCACGTTAGTTATTTTTTTCCACAATGATTCCTAGGATGTACATGAAAATAGGAGGGTAGAAGTCACTATGGTATATAGCAGACAATACTCCAGTCTCCGAAGTGGGGAGTTAAACTTTGGCCCTGCCGAGAGCGGTCTTTGGGTCTCTACTCATTTGTAAAATAAAGTTTGCATAACTGTCAAGAAAGCATCTAGCTATGAATTTGGGTTACTAAAACAGAGCACTTGTTGATTGTAATTCTTTTCAGTTTCAGTTCTGATCTAAATACGCAATACTTATCTCAAAGAATTTTGAAGTTGATCATGTAGCTAAAATGAATTGAACTGGAAGAAGAGGAGAGCCTTAATGTTAATATTCTTCATTCACTCACTCACCCACTCACTCACAAATACTTTCGAGTACTTAATAAGCATGGGGCCCTATAAAATGTGCTAAAGGTACAGCAATGAAGAAACCATAGCCCCAGTCATCGTAGAGCTTATTTTTCGAAGGTGGTAAGTGCTCTGTTGAAAAGTAGAGCAGACTAAACCAACTTGACAATAAACTATTTAAGGAAAAAAAAGAAAAAAGAAAAGTAGAGCAGAGAGGGAGTACTTAAGATTGCCCTTTTTATATAATGTGGCCATTTGAAGAGAGACCTAAAGAGATGAGAAAGTCAGGCTATTTCCTGCCTAGGAATAGCAAGTGCAAAGGTCCTGAGGTAGGAGGTTTGACATATTTTAGGAGCAGGAAGGAATCCTGTGTTGCTGGGGCACAATGAGCAAAGTGAAGTGGTAGAAAATGAGATCCAGGGGAAGGAAAAGTACCAAAACAGGCTAGAATATTGTATTTACTTGAATATGAATTGTCCCCATCCCAGTATTTGTGGCTCCTTTGCTCCTAACATTGGGTAGGAGGAAACGTACTGGTTCAGTCTAATTGTGTCATCTGCTTGGATGTGGGTAGAATCAGAACTTGAGACTTGCCATCACTACTGGCCAGAAACAGAAGTTGTTCCTTGGGGAGGAAAGCAAAATTTCTTTTGTTTTCGGTGAAGTTTAACTTACTTTATATCAGGGACTCCTGTCCTTCCTTTCCTTTAGCGGGAAGCCTGTTCTACTTCTGCTCACACGTGTGGTGTGGGGGATGGGCACGCGGCATCCATTCCAGCCTCCTTCATGTGTGTCTTCTGGTATCACAGAGACTGGAAATCTAAAAACTACCTGCCCCAGACGCTTATGGATTTAGAATTTGGGATATGAAATCCTTTCCGCTGAATAGATGCACGCACACCAGTTAGGGAAGGTCAAAGTGAGGTTTTCTGCTTCTTTCCCCGTCTCTACAGTCCAATGTGCTTTCTCTGCAGCACATTCCCGTGTCTGGTCACCAGTCTCATTAGTGTCCGAAGACAGTCACAAAGGCGGCAGCAGCAATGGCCCTCACAGCTACATTGGACTTTCATTGGCCCTAGACAGTCTTGCCTCAAAGTGATCCTTCCTCCATTAAACAAATAACAAAAATTGTATTCCAGGACTGTCTTGGGATAAATGTGAATATATTATTATTATATATTAAAACATTTAATTTAGCCTAAAAGTTTTTTTCTGATTTTAAAAGAAATTTAAATATTTTTATGAGCTCTTAGAAGTGTTACAGGCCCTAGACACTGCCTACTGGACCTCATAGATAAATCCGCCCTGATGGCGTTCAGCACGTGGCCCCCATTCCTAGAGGCAGCCCCTGAGCACTGAGCTTCCTGATTGCAGAAAGGGGGCAGCTCCCTGAAAGGCCTGAGGGCTGTGTTGTTCCCGGCACCACTTCTAGGAAATCTTCTATTCCTAAGGTTTTGTCAGCACCCGATTCTCTCTGTTATTTCCAAACTTCATTAACATAACCAGGATCATTTTTGTTTTCTGTAGTTAAGCCTAATTGGTAGAACCTGGGTTTGCGCCATTATTCTCTCGAATCCTTCAGGTCCATTCCTTGCCCTCACATTCCCAACTCACTCAGTCTTGTCCTTCTCACCCCTGTGTTCTCCCTGGTTCTTTAACTATTGTGCCTTTCACTATAACCTTAGGGATCTGCACGCCTTTGTGGGGAAAGTCTCCAAGTCTCTGTATGAGTCAGCATTCTCCAGAAACACAGAACCAGTGGGATGTGTGTATGTGTGTGTGTGTGTGTGTGTGTGTGTGTGTGTACTTAGGACCAGATTTATAGATAGAGTGTATATAGATAGTCTATCTATCTATTGACCTATCAATAGAGATTGACTGATTGATTTAAGGAATGAGCTCACATCATTGTGGAAGCAGCAAGTCCAAACCCTGTGGGTGGTCTGGCAAGCTGGAGACCCGGGAGAGAGTTGATGCTGTGGTTCTAGCCTGCTGGCCGAATTCTCCCTTCTTCGGGGGGGGGGTGGTCTTCTTCTGTTAAGGCCTTCAGCTGAGGGGGTGGGGGTCACCCACACTCTGGAAGGTGACCTGCTTTACTGAAAGTTTGCCAATTTCAATGTTAACCTCATCTAAGGAATGCTTTCACAGAAACATGGAGGATCATGTTTGACCAAATACCCGAGTATTGTGACCCAGCCAAAGTGATACATATACTGAACTATTATAATACCCGTTAACATAAATCCATGTTTTATGTTTCCTCCTTCTCCTTGCCTGAAGTTCGCTTTTCTGTGACGTCACTGTCTCTCAATTCTTCCTATGAGGAAGGCTTTACCTTCTCCTACTATCTGAAGTCAGAGGGTGAGGTGGAGCGCCGGCTTTCTTTCCTCTCTCCAGTGTGATTTCTCACCCTCCCACTATCCTTCCCCGCACTCATCTGCTGTTCACATGAAGCCTGTACTGTTCTCAGCACTGTGACTTGCGGATCTGTTCTCACTTCCTCAGACTCGGCTGACTCATGTCCCTTCACCTCTGACTTCTTCCTGGCCGTCACCATTAGTGACTTCAAAATCCATGTTAACCTTTCGGATTCCTTGAGCCCACGCGTGTTTCCTGGACTAAAATCCTCCATCATATCCCCCTACCTTCATCGCCATTGTCCAGCAGAACTACACACAGGGCTTGCGCAGGTGCGTGTCTGAGATTATTATTCCATTTGTAGGCATGGTCTGTCATCTCCTCCCTACCCCGGTCGGTCTATCTCCAGCTTGCCTGGCATCTCCCTTGCTTCATCCACTGACTCTATTTGCCTTCACTGCTTCCTGTCTTGCCTGCCTGAACAACGGACTCTTCTCGTGCCCCCATATTATATAGAGACTTGATTTTCAAAGACCCCAGGGAAATAGATGTCAAGCAGTGGTAGGTGATAGCAGTAACTTGGTAGATGATCATTCACTGGGCTTCTCTTACTCTTCTTATTGCTCTTATTCCTAGTTCTCTGTCTTTCATTTTCTTCAGTTGTGTTTCCAAGTTATACTGTGTTTATGGAGGAAAATAATTCCAAAGAAATGGCTTGTTTCCCACTCAGTACTATCTAACATTAGCTGCACCATGACTTGTACTTCCCCTTTAACTCTCTTGGCAACTTCCTAGCACACCAGAACACAGAACTTAACCATTCTGGATGATTTCTACTGGCTTCCACCTCCATTTTCTTCCCTCAACTTCTCCACTCAGTAACCACACAAAGTTACATGCACAGATATACCTTCAACTTAAAATTATTATTTTCGGATTCGTTCCCCAGAAACAGACCCTGAGACAAGAATCCATAGGCCCCAGGAGGCACTGGAAAATGAGTGCAGATACGAAACAGAAAAGGGAAGGCAGGCAATAGAGAGTGTGTTATGAACCAGTTATTACCGCATGCAATTGGGACTCAGACTCACTGGAGGTTTCTGAGAGGCAGTATAAATCATATCCCAGAGCTGGCCCATCTGAGAGGAAAGGGCACTCAGGTATTTCTCCACTACCTCCCATCTATCATTAGTTGAGGGCTTTCCCAGGATATTAAAGCACAGGTATTTCTGTTCATTCTGCCCCAGATGTGGCCCAAGGCAAACTCCTATAGCTGGACAAAGGCTGAATGCAGACTGCCGCAGGCACTTGCAGTAGGCGACGGCTCGACGTATGGAATGCTGAGTGTCAAAGGAATATAGGCAAGGCACTAAAAACATTCTGTGCTTCCTGTCCTCCTAGCTTTACGGCAGCACGTACCTATCCCTGTTTCTAGTTCCCTGTCTTTTCATTCAGTGTCCTAGGTACTCTCAGAGACACTGTTTTATTTATCCTCTTGACCAGGAAGGTGGTCATTGTCTCAGTATTACATAAGAAGGTGAGAAGTTAAGATTAAGTAACTTCAGGGTGCCTGGCTGGCTCAGCTGGTGGAGCATGCAGCCCTTGGTCTCAGGGTCATGAGTTCCAGCCCCACGTTGGGGGCAGAATTTGCTTAGCAAAAGAAAGAAAAGGTAGAGAGAGAGAGAGAGAATGAGAGAGAGAAAGAAGAAGGGAAGAAAGAGGGGAAGAGAGGGAAGGAAGGAAGGAAGGAAGGAAGGAAGGAAGGAACGACAAAAGTAAGATTGAATAACTTCACAAAATTACCCAGCTAGTAGGTTCTGGAACTGTGATTTTAAGACTCTAAAATTCATGAATTTTCTAGTACAACAGAAATCCAAGGGCAGAATCTTGGGAGAATACCCATCATTATGAACAAGATCCTGGAGTAAGAAGAGATGGGTTCAGAGTAGAAGTAGAGTTAAAGGGGTTACTTTGGAGATGTGGGGGATCCTCTTCATCTAAACTGGCTTCCACCACTATTCACTGCCTCCATTTATATCCATTCAGCTTTCTGGAGCTTACTAGGCCAGAGACTTTTTTTTCCTCCATCCAGAGACTCTAATATAATTTCTAAAAACAAAAGTCAGATACAATGCAATTTCTAGAGTAAGTAATCCTTGATAAATACATAATGCAATAAGCGCTCAATTTTATTCAACAATTATATATCCATCACCTAATAGGTGCCATGCACTGGGCTAGACGCTAAGAATACAACAGAAAATATTCACCAACAGAAGGCATGAATCAATGAAAGACAGTCTATTTTTGAATATCAAATATACCACATTCTCAAACTGACTTTAATTATATAGTAGCATCAGCTAATTATGGCCATTTAACTTGTGCAATTAAGATGAATCTAGTACTCAAAAATTTTTTTCTTAGTCTGTATCTGCCTACATGTATTTTCAACATTTAATAATAGTAGATAATGTCGATAGAAAAACAGCACACTCTTCACGGGATTGCCGTGGGAATTTAAATGAAATAATAACTGCCAATTCTTAAGCATTTTATGTAATTTATCACATTTGCCTGTATTCACAGGCTGTGAATTCCACAAGAGCAGACGCTGATTTACTTGATTTTTTAATATTTTCTTCCAGCTTTATTGAGATATAATTGACATATAATATTGTTTAAGTTTAAGCTGTACAGTACAATGACTTGATATATATGTATATTTCAAAATGATTACCACAATAAATTTAGTTAACATCCATCATCATGCATAGTTACATATTTTTTCCCTATAATGAGAACTCTTAAGATTGACTCTCTTAGCAATTTTTCAAATACACAATAGGGGTATTGTTAATCGTAGTCACTATGCCACATGTTATTATATCCCTAGAACTTGTCTTGTAGGATACTGATTCGTTTTTCATTCATTCATCTGTATTTGGCTTCTCAAATAATACTTAGCACATAGTATGTCTTCAATGAACATGTATGGGCTCAATAAACAATATAGACATTATTACTCCAATTTTACAGATAAAATACTCAGAAGATTGCATGATTTTCCCAATTTCTCAAAGCTAGTTGGTAGAACAGTTAGGGTAAATGAGGTCTTTCCAACTCCACTGTACCCAAGGGCCCATGTAAAGCACGGAGCACAGTGCTGAGGACACCGCAGGCCATCACTATGTGTTATTCATTCACCACTGCCTTTTTAAAGACGTCCTGGCCATTGGCTTTAAAGTACAAGGGTGACAGCTACTTCTCCTCCAGACCTCTGCTCCTCCTCCATGATCATCCTCTCTTGATGCCTACTCTCCTCCCACTCCAGAAACTGTGGATTCCCCCACAGCTCAGGTTGGGACCTGCTGACCCCCTGCATGATTGCAATCACTTCAACTCAGACTGCACTGGCCAGCGACATGACCTTTAGAAGCTGCCGACTCCTCCTGGCTGAATGGTTTCAGGACTGCTACGCTGTGCTCTGTGGGGAAACGAAGAGCAAATAGTCATATACCTCCCTCTCGTATAGCTCCCTCTCAGAAAGTATAGGAAACACAAAAACAGGGAGACTGTGTATCCGTGAATAGTTGATTCACTGTTCCAACTCTGCCCCTTCACCTGTGAAAGCACATTCTAGAGCTCTTACGCCCTATGTTAGATGACTTTCTATTATTGACCTGTAAACTTCCAAGGTCCTTACTTTGACTTGAATATTCATGACTGATAGATGCCAGTGATGTATCATGAAGTTGCTTGGGGTATGAAGCCAGAAGGTTCATGAGACAAAGCAAGTTTCTGGACCCTTCTCCCCTTGGAAAACAGGCCTCAACAGCAAAG
Source organism: Crocuta crocuta (assembly GCF_008692635.1). Lineage (NCBI taxonomy): Eukaryota > Metazoa > Chordata > Mammalia > Carnivora > Hyaenidae > Crocuta > Crocuta crocuta. Next base: position 1,284,083 of record NW_027530998.1, on the reverse strand, counting down.
AGCTTTGCAACTGTTGCTACTATTGGATCAAAGCACCATGGGGAGAGAGTCAAGCACACAAATTTGGGAGCCATGGAGACCTCAAGTGTATTGTGGCCCCAGAATAATCTAGTTGTGACACGTAACCTTTCTGAGCCTCAGTTTCTTAACTAGCCAATGGAGGTAACATTACCTGCCTCATGGAGTTGTTAGGATAAATGAAATACTATATACACATGGCTCATGGTGAGTGTTAAGAAAACAGGGTCTATTATTACCGAGACAGGGGACACCTGAAAGGATGGTGCAATCAACACCCACTGGATCTTCAGGACAGTTTGTGAGAAGAGAATGTGAGGTCTTAAGGCCAAAGACCAAGGAAAGCTAAATTCTCCCTCACTGTCACAGAACCAAGAACGTGGTATCATTTGTTAAGCTGTGACATTTCCCCATGGTTATTGTACACAATATGCAGTCCTTTGTCTGTTTCCCTACAATAGTAAAGACTTTGCATGTAGTTGTTACAGGAAAGGAGAATGGGAAATTGGGAAAAGGTATAAATAGCATCCACCCATTACTGTATTTCAAATGTTGCATTAGGTGCTTCTTGTTAGGTAACTTTTGTTGCTGCGTTTAATCCTTTATATCTTTCAAAACAGATCTAATCAGTCCCTCCTTGGGCCTTTTTGACAATCAGATAAAATGTTACTCCCATTTTTTTAAAAAATTAAGAGCTAAAAGGACATATACCATTATATTAATTTCAGGTGTACAACATAATGATTGTTGTATGTATATGTTGCAAAATGATCACCACAATATGTCTAGTTAACACCATTACTGCACATAATTACATTTTTTCTTGTGATGAGAACTTTTAATATCTACTCTGTTAGCAACTTTCAGATATACAATACAGTGTTATTCACTATTGTCACTATATAGTACATTAGCTCTCCAGGCCTTATTTATCTTATAACTAGTAACCACCTCCTCCCTTTTCACCTATCCCCTAACTCCCACCTCTGACAAATACTAATCTGTTCTCTGTATCCATGAGTTTGGGGGTTTTTTTGTTTGTTTTTTTAAAGTTTATTTCTTTATTTTGAGAGAGCACAGCAGGTGAGGGGAAGAGAGAAGGAGAGACAGAATGCCAATCAGTCTCCTCACCATCAGCACAGAGCCCAATGCAGGGTTTGAACTCACAAACCGGGAGATTATGAGCTGAGCCAAGATTAAGAGTCAGACACTTAACCTACTGAACCATGCAGATGCCCTAAGTTTGGGTTTTTAAAGATTCTACATATAAGATCATCCAGTATTTGTCTTTCTCTCTCTGATTTATTTCACTACTCCCATCTCATAAACAGAAGGAAATGGTGGATCAGCATAGCTAGGTAATTTGCCCGAAGCAAGTAGATGGTATTTGAACCCAGAGTGTGGCTTCAGAGTCCAGTCTTTCCTTTACACCTAGGAAGGGAAAGCTCAGGGGGACTGCCTGTCCTAAAGAAAGAAGAAATGATCATCACACTGAGGAGGCCAAGGAGAAACGGGACAACTCTGATGTTCTCAGAGATGGAACTATATAGTGATCTGTGGAGTTTCCCTACAGGGGCTTTTCTGGGGAAAATTTATAAATTCTGGGAAACCTTGGACCTCCCAAGAAGTTTCTGGCTGCACCTGGCCCAGCCAAACCACATATCCAAAACCCAGAAGAAAGAGTAAGGAGAAAATCAAGAACGGACAGTTTGTTGCCTGGTGGCCAGGGATGGGCTCCATATTGAAATGATTAAAAGTAGACTAAACAATGCAAATACTTCTCTTTGTCGTGTCAACATTGCTGTGAAGTTAGCCAGAAATTAAAGCGGAGGGCTTAGGGAGAGGTATGAGGTAAAAAGAGGAATGAAGCTGCTTTTCTCCTTTGTCACCAAGTCTTCCCTTCAGAAACATGTCTGGATAAATTGGAGACATTGCTCAGTCATTGCTATTGAATTTAGCCTTCCATGATGGCGGGCTAATGTGGCTGGTACACAAGAGAACTGAAGTAGCTGTTAGGGGCCCTGGGCTGTTTGGCCCTGTCTGCAGCACCTTCTAGCACGTCATTAGAGTACTGAGGTCTGAGCGGAGGCACAGAAAGAGCCAGGAAGGTAGGACATTCCCTAATGTTCTGTACCACCCACTTCCTAGGAAAGACTCAGCTCTTAGTATACATAAGATGGATCTTACACTGGCTCTAATCCATGACAGGGAGGTCTACATGGTTCTCACACTACCTGTCAGTTTCTGGAAAGTATGCATATAGTTAGCATCTCTTCTGTGGGGGCCATCACAAAGAAGACTTAGCTGTCTGTAGATACCTTCAAAAGACAGGATCCCATGATATTTCTGAAACAGAGTAAAAGAGAGAGAGAGAGAGAAGAGAGAGAGAAGAGAAAGAGAGAGATCAGCGTTTCCACCAGATAACTCAGACACAGGAAAACAAGTGAGAATTAAGGGTGGACTCTGATATTCAGTGCCCAGAGATGACCCCGTCAGTAAGGATTAATGGCCCACTTATCTCATGTATTATTTCTTTGTGATTTTTTTTCCAATATAATCAAATAACACATGATCACAGCAGCTCTTGGGAGCTTATTCTGATATCTGTACTGATACTCATGTCTTCAAAGTCCTTACAGATTACTTCCTTTAATACCTAGTTCCAAGTATCTATCCCCAGGCAGTCCTTCCTAAAAGAACTTATTCCTGCATTTCAGCTTGAGGCAACTTTTAATAATCTTTCTTTTTTTAAAGTTTATTTATTTGTTTACTTATTTTGAGAGAGAGAGAGAGCACAAGCAGGGGCAGGGCAGAGAGAGAGAGGGAGAGAGAGAGAATTCCAAGCAGGCTCCACACTGCCAATGTAGAGTCCGATGTAGGGCTCCAACCCATGAACTGTGAGACCATGACGAGAGCCGAAATCTCGGGTCAGCGGCTCAACCGACTGAGCCACCCAGGTGCTCCAATAGCCTAACTTTCTTGTACCTCATATAAAAATATTTTAAAATTATTAAACCAATAAACTTTAAAATTTAAAAAACACAACTTAAAAAAGGAAGAAAATGAGTTCCCTGTATTCTTACCACTCAGAGATAAATAGTTTATGTTGTCATGTATGTTGATTTCTAGTCTTTCTGTTTTCTTTCTCACTGCTTTATCAGCATGCTTTTTCCCCATTTAGCAAAACTTCATGAGTATCTCTTTTATATGTCTGTCTCTATATCTCTGTATCTGTTTAGACATTTTAAGGGTGAGTGGCAGTCCTTAGCATTTTTAATAGCATTGCTACAAACCATATCAGAGTTTAGTGCAGTTAATAATAAATAGCTTAGCACATACATAGTGCTTATTCTAATCTGAACCAGTCTAAGTATTTACATACACTGATCCATTTAATCTGTGTAATCCTAGGTAGTGGGTTTAATTATTGCTATTACTCAAATTTCACAGATAAGAAAACTGAGGCATAAAGGGTTTAAATAATTTGTTCATGATCACACAGCTAGGAAGTTTAAATTTTTTTCAATGTTTATTTATTTTTGAAAGACAGAGAGAGTGTGAGTGGGAGAGGGACAGAGAGAGAGGGAGACATAGAATCCAAAGCAGGCTCCAGGCTCTGAGCTGTCAGCACAGAGTACGACACGGGGCTTGAACTCATGAACCCATGAGATCATGACCTGAGCCAAAGTCAAATGCGTAATCAACTGAGCCACCCAGGTGCCCCACACAGCTAGTAAGTTTAGAGTTGGATTTTGAATCTGAGCTAGATTGGCTTCAGACTCAAAACCACTGTCTTGTGACATCAGTATTCATTGAGCACCTAATAATCAGCATTTTCTTCAAATATCTTTTTCTTCAACTCTGAAAGTTAGGAACAACAGTGTGTGAATCTTCTTCGAGGTCAATGAGCTGTGAAGTGAGGCAGCCATGTCTGCCTGATCCTCAAACTCATCTACCGTCACCACCATCGCCAGCATCACCATCACCACCACCACCATCACAATGCTGCCTTTGCTAATTAGCCAGCTATCTGCCTTTACTCCCCCTTCCTCATTCCCCAGATTGTCAACTCCTCAAAGCCAGAAAATATGTAGCTTTATTCATCTTTATAACCCCATCACCTAGCCAGTTTCTGGACCATGGCTACCGTGTAACAAATACTTGAAAGAATAAAGAACAGTAGGAGTTGGTTTGACAGATAGCAACCAAAGATATTTTATATGAGATCATTTAATACGTGTTTAAATAGAATTTGCAGTACATGATCTAGGTTTTCCTTTGTAGACTTGAGTCTCCAACACAAAACAAAACAGTTTAAATCTTCCCCATTGGAAATCTCCAAACTTCATGTGAGGAATGTGGCCAAGAGCACCAATAGAGGCCAGTTCTGCTCTATCTTGCTGTAGTTCTCTGAAGGGAGGTGTGAATTTGGCTCTTTTTCATTCACTTCCCACCCAGGAACTTTGTTCTCCCCCACCTCCCAACTCTGGTGGCATGATTGGATCTCAATGTCCTTTTTCAAAGTTTTCTTTTGCCTTGTGGTTCATATCCTATCAATTGTTACTTCAGGGTGAGCTCAGAGCTCTGCAAGTCACCCCAGGCCATTATTTATTGCCACATCCAGTTCCATGAAGCTTGTGCCAAAAGAGGACTCATGTAGGGCTTGATGGCCCATTTTCTCTACCGCATGGTTGTGTTTGAAAACCGTACAGCTGATTGTGCTGTTTTAGTGTCTTGGGTTTGGGGGTTTGGGAATTCTTTTTACAGTTTACTGAGAGAGCCGTTCAATGTTACTCCTCACTTTGTAACCCTCCTCCTCACTTGAAATTCTCCTCTGTACCATTTTTCAACTTTATAAAATCCACAGAGACAGGCAAACTCTGGTCTCAGAGAGGGGCTGACCTTCTGGTAGATAAAACTGGCATAAAGCTGAGTTTGTTGAAACCAGAAGAAATATAGTACTAGTAAAGTAGCTTATACACCAAGTAACTGATTCTTGCTTCACTTTCATAGTCCCACAGGAGACGTACGGAGAGTGGGTGGGAAAGATCTGAGTTTGTCAGTTTGCCAGGGTGGAATTGAAAAGAAATCTGGGGTGCTTTCCGTGGTTCGTAAAACACAAGGTTTCAGAGGCAGGAAATTGCCAGGAGGTCTGCTTTCTCTTCGTTCCTAATTACAAACTAGAAGAGTTCGCTTTACAACAACGTCCCCAAATCCCCTCAAGTGAATCAACTATAAGTAAATTGTAGGCCTTCCAAACAGAGCCAGATAATAACAGCTGACATTTATTGAGCACGTAAGAGAGAGCAGGCCCTGTGCTAAGTGCTTTACCTAAATAGACTTGCTGAAACCTCACACCTATTTGAATCTGAATGATGTTATTGCCATCCTGGCTCTACAGCTAAGGAAACTAAGGCACAGAAATGTTAAATAAGCTGCTCACTCACATGTCACACAATTATCAACTGGTGGGCAGAAAGCAAGCCTGGGGAACTTGCCTTCAGATCCTATGCCCCTAACCACTGAGTGTGCATATTTGACAAGAGGTCAGTGATTTCAGCGAGCATTTTCCTTGAAAAGGTCCAAGGTCAGTTGTAGAGTTATTTTCACTGTGCAGTACTGAAATAAGTATCGTTTCTTTAATTTTTTTTTTAATGTTTATTTTTTGAGAGAGAGCAGGGGAGGGGCAGAGAGAGAGGGACAGAGGACCTGAAGTGGGCTCTGCACTGACAGCAGAGAGTCCTATGTGGGGCTCGAACTCACAAACGGTGAGGTGAGCCTAAGTCAGATTAGACTTGAGCTGAAGTCCACCGTTTAACCGACTGAGCCACCCAGGTGGCTCATTTCTCATTTCTTTATTCTGCAAGTGCTTTTTGAACACCTACTAGCTGTCATTTGCTGGGCAAGTCTCTACTGATGCAATTATTAACTACTTTTGACTGAGTTCAGTTCTTCCCATGCTCTCTTCACTTAACCCTCACAACAACTCTTTACGGTAGATGCTTTTATTATCAAGCCAAGAAGTGAGCTGTAAAGGAGTTAAGTATTTGCCAAATACTTCGGCTATAAACACTGTTTTAACAGATAGTGGAGTAGTGAAGGCACCATTTCCATCACTGGATGTGACTCCAAAAACAATGCTTTAAAGACAAATTGTCAGGGGTGCCTGGGTGGCCCAGTCAGTTAAGCCCAGATCGTGATCTCGCAGTTTATGGGTTTGAGCTCCGCATTGGGCTCTAGGCTGACATCTTGGAACCTGCTTTGGATTCTGTGTCTCTCCCTTGGTCTTTGTCCCTCCCGTGCTCACCCTCTGTCTCTCTCTCAAAAGTAAATAAACACTAAAGAAAATTTTAAAGACAAATTGTTAAAATTAGAGGTTATCAATAGGATATCAACTTAGAGAAGTGGAAAAAGGAGAAGATACACACAAGAAAAGTTTGGATTATGCTATTTTAAAATTTCCTTCAATACACTGTCAGAAATAGGCTCATGAATTCCCTATTCAACATCTTCATTTGTCATTTTTGTAGCTCCTCATGAACCAGACAAATATCCCATCCGTCTAGAACAAGGCATGCCGATCACCTGCCTTCTGCAGTTCATCAGTCACAGAGTCCAGGACTCTCTCCAGCAGCAAGCTCTTCTTCACAGTCCTCGGGGCCTCGAGGGCCTCGACTTGGAGTGAATGGAGACGACCTGAATGTACTCGCTTGAGCAGGTGATCCGCGGAAGACTTAGTGCACGTCAGTGCAGATGGTCTCGGGAGTCATGAGAAACCAGAGGATTAAGTTAAATGATCCGCATATTCCATTAAGAATGGAATTCCATTTTACAGCAACAATAAGATGCCCGGACCATAACAAATATTCTATAGACAATATAATGAAGATGTTTGGAAACAGTTTCAGTTATTCTGAAGCAATTAAAGTAGATTCACCTTTGGGACACAGAGCTGTGGGGTCCACTTTGAACTCGACCTGCCACCTTGTGGAAATCGAAGGCAATAAAAGCATGGCCTTTGAATAGTACACTGTGATAATAATATGATCTAGGCTAACATTTACTGAGGGCTTAGAATATGCTATACACTATGCTCAATGCTTTTTAAGTGCTTTCTCATCTACTTATCAGAATAACTTTACGAGGTAGTAACTATCATTGTCTCCAATCTAAAGGTGATGAATATGTGACTTAGCAAGGTAAAGTAACTTGTCTAAAGTCACAGACCTGGGCAGCATGGCCCCAGGGCCCATGCACTTAACCATGGCACTGCCTGTGTCCTCTGCTGCCCCTCTCATTCTTGTATTGTATTAAAATATTTAAATCAGCATTGTAGTTCTTTGGAAGGAATGCTAAAAACAGTCCTCCATCTTGAGAAGTCCATGTTCTATAAGAATCATCAGAATTATGCATTTAGCAGCTACCAGCTGCTCCAGTGCATGCGAGGCAAGAAGGATGGGAGAAGAGGTTTGGAGTAGGAGAGCTTTCCTGGGAGTCTCTCATTATTTCAGTGTTCTTTCTCTTTGCAGCTTTCTATTAAGGGCTCTCACTTCCTTCAGGTTCTCACCTTCCTCCTACTCACTTGCACACAGATACCAACAGGCCTGGATCCTAAACCTTGGCCTTCCTGCTGTGTAACCTTAGGCTAGTAAGCTAAGCTTTCTGGGCCTCATTTTCCTCATCTGTAAAATGGGGATAACATTGATATGTATAACCACGCTTAGTTCCCCAAAGAACTTAAGATAAATAACACAATAACTTGGAGAATAAATGAGATCTAGAATATCTAGCATGGTACTGGCACATAGCAAGTCCTTGACTCATATATACAACAAAAATTGTTTATGCTACTATCAACTCTCCAGTTCTTTAGAATTGTTAGTTACAAGATACGTTAGAAGATAGCTGTAATCATTACTTCCTGTGCTCCTTACAACAATCTGGTACAATCAGCAGAAAAGATCTACTACCCCACTCTAAAAATCATTGTCATTAAAATTTATTATATACCAACTATGAATAGGGAACTGGGCTGGGGATTTAGAGATATAGAATACACACACTGGCATTTACAATGGTTTAGTGGGTGTCCTTTGTTGTAACAGAGTATGCAGTGAATTCCTGGGAAAGGAAGAGTATGAGATAATAGAAAAAATATATATTGGTCTTTATCTCTGGTTCCTGGTACAGAGCTCTTAAAACCCTTGTAATTTCCTAAGTGATAAGAGTACCAGAGTATCTTTTAATATTTGGTCTTTGCTAATGAGGAGGAGACTCTGGGTGGGTTTCAGATGGCTGCTGGATGAAGACTGGTCACCAGAAAGACCAAACCATGATTAGAAGCTTAAAATGTTCATCCCTGCCTCCTACTCTCTTGAGAAGGGAGAAAGGCTGAAGATGGAATTAATGTGTAAGGCCACAAGTCTAAACCAAACTGACTCCATGACAGGCTTTAAGTTTCCCCTCTAAAATAGAAGGCCTGAGTTTCAGCTTTCCCGAAACTATCAGGCAGTTACACATTGCCCAAGGCAGGAGAAACCACCCTTGCAACACCCAATCAGGAAAGCCCAGCGACCACCCTCCACATTACTGAGGGAGAGGCCTATAGATAGAAACTATAGATAGGACCGTGTTACCTAATGTTAAAGTTAACCCGTTAGTGGCCGAACAAGACCCTAGGCTCGCTCTGTGATTGGTTGAATTTAAAGGTACTCTAAACGTTGTAATTGGATCCCGCCAAAAATAATGAATACTCTAGACAATGTGTATGGTCAAACCCGCTGTCAGTGATGCTGAATAATTATGATTGGATCACTGTTCCCCTGCCACAACTTCTGTAACTCCCCTGTCACAAACCCCATAAAAACCCTACTCTGCCTTTGCTCGGGGCTCTCAGCACGGATCCACTGCATTGGTGAGGTCTGGGATCTTTATTCAGGTAGATAAGCCTGAATAAATGCCCTTTGCTTTTGCATACGTGACTCGGACTCCTTGGTGGTCTTGGGATTTGGGGGAGATCGCGATCTGGGCATAACAAATGATTGAGCATGCCTGCGTGATGAAGACTCCATAAATATGCCAACTATATGGAATTCAGAGAGCTTCTGGGTGGTGAACACATGAAGGTGCTGAGAGAGACGTGCCCCAGGAGAGGACATGGAAGTTCCATGCCTCTTCCCACGCACCTTGCCCTGTGCATCTCTTCCATCCAGAGTTCTGCATCCTTTATTATATGCTTTTATAATAAACTGTTAAGTGTAAATAAATGTTCCCGGAGTTCAGGGAGCCAGTCAGGCAAATTAATCAAACCCAAGGAACCTCCAATCCATATAGCCAGTGGGTCAGAAGCACAGATGACCACCTGGACTTGTGATTGGCATCTGAAGTTGGCAGGAAGCAGGCTTGTGGGACTGAGCCCTTAACCTATGAGATCTAATGCTGAATCCAGGTAGATGATGATAGAACTGAGCTGAATTGTATGACATCCAGCTAGTGTTGGAGCATTGCTTCTTGGAACCCCTGCCCAGCATTGGAGATTGGTGATCTGCACCCATTAAAGAGAAAAATTCAGGTTCTTCCTAGTTTTATGTTTTTCCTATTACACTGACTGGAGATGAAAGCTACCTCTGTGGAAATAGTGAGGAACTATAACTTCAAAGAAGCTCAGGGGTGGGGAGTACACCTCAGTGGCTCAGTCTGTTAAGCATCAGACTTCAGCTCAGATCATGATCTCACAGTTCGTGGGTTCAAGCCCTTGGTCAGGCTCTGTGCTGACAGCCTGGAGCCTGCTTTGGATTCTGTGTCTCCCTTTCTCTCTTCCCCTCCCCCACTTGTAGTCTCTCAAATATAAATGGATGTTAAAAAATTTTTTGAAAAAGCACAAACGGTAGGGAGCCAGATGAAATTATGTTTTCTCCACTTCCTGGAGGGCAACTTTGTGGCTTCCTAGAATGACAACTTAACACAATGGAATGATATGTCACAGTTAAAGAAAATACCTGACATGCAATGATATGGATATCACTTAGCAAAATAATATTAAATGAAAAAAAGAAGTCCCAGAGGTTTAATTAGTAAAGGAAAACAAATTGAATGAAAATGATATAAAACAAAAGCAAGGGGACAATGAACATGAAATTCAAAATGAAAGTTAGGTCAGGTGGGGAAATGGAGGAAGAATGGGAGAGGAAGATCATGTGGTTGGTAGTAAGTTATTGTTAAAGGTCTTAGTATTCATATTGGAGAGTACTTTCCAAAATGCTTATTACATTATAGAGATCAATAAAGAGAGAGAATGAATGGAGGAGAAGGACAAAGAAACCAGAGAAGGAAGGAAAAGAAGGAAGGAAGGGAGGGAGGGAGGAAGGACAGAAGAAAAATTTATATGGGAGAGTGTTAGTGAAGCAAACCATTTTTTCCAGAGGAAAAGGGAACAGTATCAAAATCCAAAGGGGATGGAGATTACTTTTCCCTGAGTTTGGAGAATGTGACCAAGATTAAAATCTTGTAATGCTGTTTCAGGAATTTAGCTTGATGTTAAGTAAAGGAGAGCCTAGAGGCCTTTGAACTTGTTGCTTCTCCAGAAGTCTCAAAACCGTGGCCAGCTTCACAATATATTTCTTTCCACAGTGATGGGTAGCTTGGAAAAAGTACTCTATATATGGGTAAAATTTCTGAACTTTTCTCCAAGTCTATCTATAGTGTAGTGATGTTAGTTTCTTTCCCCAAGCAGAGATTTGGGTATACCTACAAATCTCCAAATAACTGCCCTAAATTCACTTTTATAGCTCAAATGCATAGAAGAACTTCATTCACCCAGCTCAGGGCCTGGAGCCTGTTTCAGATTCTGTACCTCCCTCTCTCTCTGACCCTCCCCTGCTCACACTGTCTCTCTCTCTCTCAGAAATAAATCAAACATTAAAAAAAAAAAATCCCTGCATTCAAATAACTTACATTTCAGGGTTGGAAAGAATAGTGACTCCAAGGCAGGATAAATTCTGAGGCAAAAGAGAGGTTAAGAGCCTGGACACTGGAGTTGGCTGCATGGATTTAAATTCTGGCTCTTCCAACGGGCAAGTTCCTTAATTTCTCTAAGGTTCCATTCCTGTATCTGTGATTTAGTGCCTACATTATTAAGTTCCTTCAGGATTAATGATTTAACATATACTACATTGTTTAACATAGTGCCTGACACATAGTAAGTACTCAATGAGTATTAGCAATGATTTATTGCTTGGTGAGACACTCATTCACTAAATCACTTAAGCCAAAATCATGGGACAAATTTGACACTTAACTACTACTACTTTGATTACCATATTCTATTAGTTTTATCTCTTACACATTTCTTAAGTGTGTATGGGTTTTTGTCCTCCCTTGCCATTATCTTAGCTCAGGCTGACACTTCTAGACTTGATTAGAGAACTAACTTGCCAAGGGGGCTCTGCCTCTAGCTTTCTTCTCCCAAAACATCCTTCTCCCTTGAGCAAAAATTTAACATGATTTCCCTGATTGAAATCTTCCTGGAATGTTCCTTCCATCCATGACTCTCTCTTGCTTGAAAACTCTTTAGGATGAGACCATTGTGAACTGGTCCCTGCCTATCACCTGTCACCATACTCCTGCCTTGTTTTCTAAGCTGCCATAACCTTTGGGAAGTGCTATGCACACACTGTGCTAGTTCTTAATTCCGTGACTTTGCAAGTGCTCTCAGCTATCTGGAGAGCCTCTCTTCTTCTTTAGTCATGGAGTTTGTGACCTTCGATAGGTTGAATTACTGATCCAGTGTCTATACCACTTCTGTCTCTTACACGATATCATCCCTGAATGCACGTGGTACATATTGTATTGTGATTATATGCACATATCTCTCTCCCTGAATAGATGTTAAGGTCCTTGGCAAAAGGAAATGAGTCTCAGTGCCCTTGGTGCATCTAATACCTACTTAGCACAGAGCTTGGCATGTGGTAGATAAGCTGAAGTCTGTTGAAGGACGGCTGCAGTGCTGTCATGGTCATTTTGATGTTGCTTGGTAATAACAATAGTAACTTGGTAATTGAACACGTATGATAGGTAGGCATAGGGCTAAGTGCTTCAAAGGCATTATCTTTCTGAATCTTTTAAAAACCCTGTGAGAAAGGTAGGTGCTATAATTATCACCATTTTACAGATGAGAAAACTTCAGTTTAACAGGGTTTAGAAGTTTTCAGGGTCACAGAACTAGTAAACGGTGGGGCAGGAAGATAAAACCAGGTGTGCTGGACTCTAAATCTTTGTGCTTTTTTTCCTGTATGCAATCTGGAAACTCGAGAATAAGAAATAATTCGTCTCTCCTTCTGAAAGTTCTCAGAACTTCTTTAATTCCACTGTTTGCCAGTGGAATGCATGGATTAAACGCTCTGGATTCATACATCCTTATTTTTATTTCTCATACATTTATCATTTCTATTCAAGTCCAGACTAATAACTCCAACTGGAAAGTTTTACCTCATATATTTCATATTAGTCAAGATATTTCATATTAGAGCCCGTTCAAAGATAACATGAAGGATTTTTTTTAAATACATAGTTTTGCCAACTTATTTTAGAGGAAAAGAAACTTTAAAGAATTGATTCTACATAGCCATTCTGGGAAAGTAGTATTTAGCATGAAACAACTACAATTCATGCATGCCATTCTGACAGGAAGTGGTTAGATTAATAGTTCAGCAGCTGTTTTCCAAGGGCTGAAGTAACTTACACGCACTGCCACTCCTTTAGCTTGATCACACCTAGAACGAGCAGACCAGGATTACATACATCTTCATTTTATTCCCTTCTTAAAGATAAATGTGATTAATAAGGTAACAGAGAAAGTAAAGCAGCAATAGCTTTTATAACAAAAATGTATTTTAAAATATCATTAATTCTTGGCAGCCAGATACAAATCAATGTTGGTATGGGCTAAAAAAACAGACAAATTATCTTTAACCAAGGCAACAACTTTTATTAACGCTGCTTACACATTCAGTGTGTTAGAATTCGGCAAAGGTTTTCGCTTCCTAAGCTGAAGTATAATTTGTATTGCATTAGTAGATCCTTAATACCATTTAAAAATTTCATTTATGAATGACTACATGATGCTGAGATGCTCTACTAGAATCACTTTTGTTGTTATTATGGAATGATGGAAATGTCTGTTAGGAAAACAGGTAGCTGTTTACACTTGCTTGGACTTTTAAATACTCTGAGAAAGGAGTAAGCAGAGCTGTTGGAAAGGCCCGTCATGGGAGCAGTGACCTTCGGAGATTGCGTTCTTAACTCAGTCATCTCCTCCACAGATCTTCAAGAGCGTGATTTCATAGTCTCCAGAAGTATCCGACTGTAAGGAATAGGACCGATAGAGATAAGGACAGACATAGCATAAATAATGAGGGGACCAAAAATTAATCATTTCCCACAGCTCTAGGGGGACTCAATGGGGGGAGACTCATGACCTGTCCAATTTTGTGAAATGCATCTGTAATTCCGTTACTCATTCTCACCTGAGTATAATTATGTTCCAGCCTAGCATCTTCTTTATAACATGTAATGTTTAAATTCTTCCTGATTCATGGCAGCTAAATTTCAATTTGGATTTGAAAAATAAGATTGCATCAATTATGTAACATTACATAATATTACTTTTCTAACAAAAGTTTAAAAATGATAATCTTAATAACATTATATTCATATTCATCAAATACTTGGTCTTATAAGGGTTAACTACTTTAATTTTATAACCCTTATAACTCTATGCAGTAGGTAGCCTAAGCATGTCCATTTAATAAATAGGTAAAATGAGAAAAACAGAGGTTAGGAAATCATATAGAGAATAACGAACAGGTAGGATTCAAATGGAGATAGGCTGGCCCCTTAACACCATACTATACTGCCTAACTTAAGAAAGTGAAAGAAACTACATTCCCAAAGAGTCTGCTTCTCAGTTCTTTTCCCCTAGGCTAGCCAAAGAAGATCTTGGTTCAGACAGACACCATGTGAGACTGAGGCTTAATGTACAAAGATGCCATGTTTGCTGCGTAAAACAGGTAAAACTTTTGCATAGCATTGGAGGTAAAACTTGGCTTTTAATCTAGACTGCCTAAAATCCTCACATTAGTTTCGTTTTATTCAAGGCAACTCAAACAGTGAGTGCTTCTTATCACTTAAGTTTCACATCAGGATAAATATTAGAGTAGACAGTGATGCAAAAGACACAATGAAGAAAGGTTATTTAGAGAAAAGTTTATGCATTGCTTTCACAATGAGACACAACAGGCATTAATATACATTCTCTTGTTTTATATAGATTGTCCTTCCTCCATTGGTTTTTCCCAGTTTTGCTCTGCCATATGTAATAATCTCTTGAACTGTGGATAAACCAACAATGTTCTCACCATCTATTAAAACAGCTTCCTTTAGGGCGCCTGAGTGGCTCAGTCAGTTAAGCATCCGACTTTGGCTCAGGTCATGATCTCACAGTTCATGGGTTAGAGCCCGCATGGGGCTCTGTGCTGACAGCTCAGAGCCTGGAGCCTGTTTCGGATTCTGTGTCTCCCTCTCTGACTCTCCCCTGCTCACGCTCTCTCTCTCTCTCTCTCTCTCAGAAATAAAACATTAAAAAATTAAAAGAAAAAACCCAGCTTCCTTTATTATCTCTGACCAAGTTGTAAACAATATTTAGCGGTTCTATCAGTTAGACAAGAAAATATATGCAAGTAGCTTAACACAGAGCTATATACGAAATGCTGATCCACTCTCAATACTAAACAAATGTTCATCCTTTCTTCTACCTCTGTACCTTTATGCCTTCTAGTAAAATAGCTATTCTATGTATATGGCTTTTTAGAAATTTTATTACCACAAAAAAGCTCATGTATTTTCAAAACCTTTAAACATAATTTATGTCTTCCTACTTAGTCCATATTAATTGTTCTTAAGACACTGAATGTCTCTGTTGGTGTACTTTTAGCAGTGGTATCACTGATTCTTTCTTCTCCCAACTCTGATCCCATCTTTTATTCTCTACATTTAATTCATCCTGCCAATTATTTCTTTTCAGTGGTTTTTAAGTTATTCCTTTTTCCATTCTGACGATGATGAATCTACTTTAGGCTCCCATCTCTTGTCACTAGTTTCCTTGGCTCTAGATTCATCAACTGTATTCTCCAACTGTTAATTCTTATTGTTCTCAATTCTAAGCTTTTTTCTCTTTTATATTTCTTCTCTTCTGTACTATCATCTACATTTTCTCCTTAAAGTATTTTCATTCATGTCCAACTATTCAGTAACACAACTGACTCCGAAAATATATCTCATACCACTAGCTACTGACCTGACAATTCCACTTACATGTTTCGAAGACATCTCTAACTCACCATGTACAAAACCGAACTCATGAACTTCTCCCCCATTATCAAAAAAGAAAAGTAAAAAACAAAAACAAAAACAAAACAAAACAAGCACCTGAAGCGTGACCTTCTTGCAGGGAATGGCACCCCTATCTGCTCCCAAGTTAGAAACCTGGAAGTCATCCTTGACATCTTTTCTTTTTTGTTCCTTATACCACGATGACCCACAGTCCCCTAAGTTTTAATTCCTAGATACCTTTTGAGTCTTCGCTCTTTGATCTCTTTGCATTATTACTTTGCATTATCCAGTTTTAGCAGCTCCAATATGACTAATAAAATAACTCAGCACCCCCAAATCTCTTTCTTCTTCTCTCCAATTCATTGTCCATGATCACAAGGATCTTTTCAAAATGTACTTCTGATCATGACACTATGCACTTAAATGGGAAACTCTTCAATGTTCTTAGGCTCCAGACAAAATCCTTAAAGGCTGACAAATGGTCCTGGATAATCTGGTCCCTCCAGCCTTATTTCTCATTTTGTTTCCTTACCATGAGGTCTTTCCCCTTGTAATTCCTTTTCCATTTGTTAGAATGCTTTACTGATTCTCTGACCCCACAACCTTTGTCTACTCAGTTTTAGACCTCAAGCATAACTTCCTCTTGGAAGCTTTTCCTATGGGTCAAATCCTCCCATCCTATGGTCTGACAGCACTATATCTCTTTCCTTTACATTTAGCATAGTTGTAACTTTACATTTATTTGTGATTCCATAAGCTCAGGAAACTTTTTTTTTCTTTGCTTGTACCTGTAACTCTGAACCAGGTACATAAAATACATTTAGTAAATACCTCTAACTGGATGAATGAAATACAAATTCTTTGACCACAAAACTCTCTTTCGCCTGATTTCACCTTGCCAGTTGGATTTTGTTTTTTGATATTCTCCAAGGGAGACCCCCCCTAATCAATCAAGTGCCTTACTACTTCTGTCCCTCCTACTCCTAACCATACATATATTTCTGGAGTATTCACCTGAGTCCCAGTTGAGCAGCATAGCACCTGGCCCACAGGAAGCACTCAACACAAGCTTATTAAACCTGAAAGGCAGGTTCAAGACCCATTTCCCCAAGAACAATTCCCTATCTAATCCCAAACTTCTTTACTCTGAATTCCTGTGTTGCTATCCTCCATACCGCACAATCTAGTATTTAATTGTATGTTGTTTTATATCTTCTTCTATTTGTCTTACTGATGTCCACCTCAAATCTCCACATAGACTACAAATTGAGGATGGCTACTATGTTTTCCATTAAAGACCCTGGAATTGTACTATTTATTAAATAGCTACTTAGCTTGTTGCTCAGTGAAATCTTATTAATGTAATTTTATCCAAATTTTGTATTAATGTCTTATTCCTAAATAATGAGAGGGACACATTTGTGTTTCACCTACTCTCTTTCTCTCCTCCTCTCCCCCACCAACCATCAACACCAGAAAGTTGTTAATAACCAGAAAAATGTCCAAACTATAGGCAGAAAGAAGAGGAGGCACAACAAAAGGTCAGGTGATATGCAAAATGGAACTCTAGCTCCTAAATTATAGAAATTTAAACATAAATAAATCCTATGTGTCAGTATTGACAATGTAATGAGATTACTTAATGATAATGTTATACTTAATATTATACCTAATAATATACATTTGTCATTTTTGCAATGTTATTTGTGTCTGAAGTTTTATCTAAAAATTCTTTCCCTGCTCCTGGGTCACAAAGGTAATGCCTGTATTTTCTTGGCATTTATAATTTTATCTTTTATCTTTGGGTTTTTAGTTCATCTGCAGTTTACCAGTGATATGAGGTTGGACAGGATCCAGTTTTATTTTTCACTATAGAATCAACCAGATTTCCCAATACATTTTTACTAAATAATCTGTTCCTTCCCTACTGATGTATGGTGTCCCCTCTGTCCTATGAATTTCCACAAACAATTGGATTTGTCTCTAAGGCCTTCATTCTGTTCCATTGCTTAATTTGTCTGTTCTTACTCCAAAACCACAGTTAAAACAGTTAATAATAGCATTGTACCATGTCAGTCTCTAATAGGACTTGCCCTTTCCCTATCTTTACTCTTCTTATTTTTTTTAAGTTTATTTATTTTTGTGAGAGAGAGCACAAGCAGGGGAGGGGCAGAGACAGAGAGGGAGATATAGAATCCAAAACAGGATCCAGGCTCTGAGCTGTCAGTGTAGAGGCTGACGCAGGGCTCAAACCCATGAACTGAACCCTGAGATCATGACCTAAACCAAAGTGGGATGCTTAACTGACTGAGCCACCCAGTTGCCCCTTTACTTTTCTTATTTAAGGTTAATGAGTCGTGAATCTTTATTCCTTCACATAAATGTTAGAGTAAGTTATCCAAGTTCCTCAAAGAAATCTAGCTGCAATATTGTTTGAAATTGCATTTGATTTATATAGCTTACTTTGAGGAACAAGTGACATCTTTACAATATCCTGTCATATCACTCAAGTGATATGAACTCTCTCTCCATTTATTGACATACTATATGGGTGTCTAAAAGAGTCTTAAAGTTTTCTTCATAGAGTTATATAGTCGTGGTCAAATGAATTCCTGGATAATTTAGTTTTTGTTTCTATTATGAATGGTACCTTAATTTTGATTATATAGTGTAAGAAGTACTATTAATTTTTACAGGTTGATCATTAACTGGCATCATTGCTGAATTTCTATAACTGATAATAATTTATAATTCCTGTTGATTTTTCTAGAAAGATGATTGTATCTACTGAAAATAATGGGGAGCTTCAACTATTCCCGTTCAATCTTTACACATATTTTTTATTGTTTTCCAATACTGTCCAGAACCCCTAGTCCTCTGTAAGATAGCATTAAGGTATATTAATGGTAGTAGTAGTATAGTATTTATTAGTATATAGGGGAATATTATTGTTCTGATCCCTATCTTAAAGGAACTACATCTAAAGTTTTTCCACTGAGTATAAGCACATATTTGCTATAATATATTGGTATATAGCTTTATCAGTTTAAGAAGATTTGCTTCTATTCTTAATCTGGTAAATGGTTTTATCATAAACAGGAATTGACCCTTTCCAAAGCATTTTCTGCAAATACTGAAATGATTATATAATCATCTTTTATATGTGTGCAATGTGGACAATTACATTAATTAATTTCCTGAGGATGATCCATCCTTTTATTCCTAGTTTAAGCCTCACTTGATTTTGATGTGTTATTTTTTTTAATAAACTGATATATTCAGTCAATATTTTACTCTTTGCTATCTTACGTTCCTAAGTGAAATGAATTTGTAATTTTCTTTATCCTATATCTTTGGAATCAAGATTATACTAAATTCATAAAATGAACTAGGCAGCTTTAACTTTTCCTATTTTCTGGTACAGTTTGTATAAGATTTGTAATTTGGGGCAGTCCTAAGAGGAAAGTACATTGCTCTCCAGGCCTATTTCAAGAGATTAGAAAAAGCGCAAGTCCAAAATCTAACAGCTCACCTAAAGGAACTAGAGGCAGAGCAACAAGAACGTCCTAAATCCAGTAGAAGAAGAGAAATAGTAAAAATTAGAGCAGAAATAAACAACATAGAGACCAAAGAAACAATTGAACAGATCAATGAAACCAAGAGTTGGTTTTTTGAAAAAATAAACAAAATTGACAAACCTCTAGCCAGACTTATCAAAAAGAAAAGAGAGAGCACCCAAATAGACAAAATTATGAATGAAAATGGACTTATTACAACCAACCCCTCAGAAATACAAGCAATTATCAGGGAATACTATGAAAAATTATATGCCAACAAATTGGACAACTTAGAAGAAATGGACAAATTCCTAAACACACACTCACTACCAAAATTCACACGGGAAGAAATAGAAAACCTGAACAGACCCATAACGAGTGAAGAAATCGAATCAGTGATCAAAAATCTCCCAACAAATAAGAGCCCTGGACCTGATGGCTTCCCTGGGGAATTCTACCAGACATTTAAAACAGAATTAATCCCAATTCTTCTCAAGCTATTCCAAAAAATAGAAATCGAAGGAAAACTCCCGGACTCATTTTATGAAGCCAGCATCACTCTGATTCCCAAGCCAGACAGAGATCCAGCAAAAAAAGAGAACTACAGGCCAATATCCTTGATGAATACGGATGCAAAAATCCTCAACAATATCCTTGCCAATCAAATCCAGCAGCACATAAAAATAATCATCCACCAAGATCAAGTGGGATTCATTCCTGGTTACAGGGCTGGTTCTCAACATTTGCAAATCATTGTGATATATCACATCAATAAAAGAAAAGATAAAAACCATATGATCCTGTCGATAGATGCAGAAGAAGCATTTGACAAAATACAGCATCTCTTCTTAATAAAGACTCT
>NW_027530998.1:1250003-1259401 GCF_008692635.1 Crocuta crocuta | reverse complement strand
GAATGGATCAAGAAGATGTGGTTTATCTATACCATGGACTACTCCATGGCAATGAGAAACAATGAAATCTGGCCATGTGTAGCAACATGGATGGACCTTGAGGGTGTTATGCTGAGCGAAATAAGTCAGGCAGAGAAGGACAAATATCATATGTTTGCACGTATAGGAGGATTAGGAGGAACTTAACTAAGGACCATGGGGGAGAAGAAGGAGGGAAATGGTGGGGGAAAGCGAGAGAGGCAAACCATGAGAGACTCTTGAATGCTGAGAAACAAACTGAGGACTGATGGATGTGGGGGGAGGGAGGAGATGGACATGGAGGAGGGCACTTGTGGGGATGAGCACTGGGTGTTATATGGAAACCAATTTGACACAAAACTGTTTGTAAAAAAAGAAAAAAAATTACAAAAAAGAAAAAAGATTTGTTCTTTGGAAGTTTGGTGAAGTTTCACCAAACCTATGAGTCTATCCAAGCCTGGAATTTTGGGGGAGGTAGGTCTTTGACCTTTGGTAAATATGTTTTATATTGATTGATTATTTGAAATAGTGTAATTACGCTCTCTACTTTTTCCCCCCGATCCAACCGTCACATTTCATTTTTTAAAAAATGTACCTTAGGTGATAGAAATGAAAAAACCTTATATAATTTTAAATTACAAACTGAATTCTTTAGCCATGGATTTTTCTTTTCTGTCACGGCAGGCATAGTTTAGATATTTCCTAATATAATAAGCCTCAATTAGCCAGACTACTGTGATAGGGAGAACTAATGGTTAATTTAATTTTCCAGTTTGCTGAGGGTGAACTGAAGGCCTTCTTTATGTTTCAACCTTGTTACTGGCAATCTTTATAAAATGTATGAGTCTACTTTTCTGCCTTAGTAAGTACAATATGGTTAACATTATTAAATCTTCCTGTGTTGATTGAAACTACTGTGATGTGTCAGAATCGATTCAAATAGCTTTGAGTGTGAACTGATGAAATCTGTGCTAAGCCCCAGGCACAGTCTGAGAGCTGCCTTGTTGAATAAGTTTCCCGATTTCAACTTCACCATGCATCTCCTTCTGCAAAGGTTTAGTGTAAAAACAAAAGCTCTGACTAAAAGAAAAAAAGGATTTGTTTTGGTGGATGAATCTAGCTGACTACATGATGTGCAAAGGGAAGTCCGCTGGTAACATTTACGGAGATTACAAATGTATTTACAACTGCCTCAGCAATCCTACTGATGCATGTATCCCTTAGATAACACTTGCCACTCATGAAATTGGGTGTGCATATCACAACATTGTTTAATTGCTTATAACAACAAGAAACTGGAAACCTCTTTTGATATGGTGGGTGCAAATACATAAACAATGGAGTGATGTGCAGTTGTTAAAAAGAATGAGAAAACTTCCTATAAACTGAAATGAAAAGAGCTCCAGAGTGCAGAACCATGCTCTCTGTATTTTGAGTAAAACAAGAGGAGATTTAACTATGCTGCACGCCTGAAATGAATGGGAAATTGTATGTCAACTATACTTGTTAGAAATAGGAAATTTTAAACATGTATTTTTCTTTACTTCTATTGTCATAAAGAAAAATTGAAGTAAATAAGAATACTACAATATAAAATATAGGTAATTGACTTGCATATAAATTCACAAAAGAAGAACAATTAATTAATGGCCACTAAACCTAAAAGAAAATGTTGAGTGTCTGTTATGTGCCCAGGATTTTGGTGTTGAAAAATAATCTCCTATTTTTAGGAGACATTTTGTTACTGATAGTATTTATTTGTTTGTTCATTCATTCATTTGTTTATTTATGCTATCACTATTTAAAAATTTTTTTTCAATTCCTCAAATTGTGCACTTTATTTTTCTTTATTTTCTTTAATATAATTTATTGTCAAATTGGCTAACATACAGTGTGTACAGTGTGCTCTTGGTTTTGGGGGTAGATTCCCATGATTCATCGCTTACATACAACACCCAATGCTCATTTAACATTTATTCAGTTTTGAGAGACAGAGAGAGACAGAGAGCATGAATGGGGGAAGGACAGAGGGAGAGGAAGACACAGAATCTGAAGCCAGCTCCAGGCTCTGAGCTTTCAGCACAGAGCCCCGCAGAGGGCTCAAACTCATGAGCTGTGAGATCATGACCTGAGCCAAAGTTGGATGCTCAACAGACTGAGCCACCCAGGCGCACCTCTATACCATCACTATTTTAAACTCAGAAAACACACTGGTGCATTGACAGGGAGAGAGAAAATTCAGTCACACATCTCTGTTTACGGAGTATACAGGAAAGAGGATGAGTAGAGAAAGGCAATATGTGTTTTGCTGCTTTCAAGAGGAGACTTACTTTAATTGCTGAATATAGGGAATACCCATAATGCTTCTTAAACTCTGCTCGAATGTCCAAAAGGTCAATTTCTGATCTGGAAACCATTATTCGGTTCAGAGTAAACTCGTCAGTTCCAGCACCCTGTTAAGAAATACAGGTGTCCACAATACAAATCTCACTGGCCACAAAACAACATATAGATCTATATTTATAGAAAATATGCAACAACAGTGTTCTTCTTTACTCGTTTGTCATCAAACTTTATCATTCATATATTCATGAAATATTTATTGAGCATGTACTCTATGCCATCACCATGCCAAACGTTGAAAACAGAAATGAGATACCCCTTTTAAGCTTTCAGTTTCGTAAAGGATACAGGCAAGAAAATAGGCCATTACATTATAATCCAACAGATGGGAAATATTGGGTACTGTGGGAGCATATGTAAGGAGGGCCTAAAATAGATCAGGAATTAGGAAAGGCCTGTCTGAGAAAGCGATATTTTAGCTGGGGCCTAAATAATCAGCCAGAGGAAGAGAAGGTAAGGCTCATGTGGAGAGGTGAAAAAAATGTTACAAGAGAGGAGACAGCATGCATGAAATGCCACATTCAAGGGTGCATAAATAATGGGGAAGAACAGCAAGTAATGTGTCTGAAAGGCTGGACCCTGTAAACTATGAAATGAAATTCTGACTTTATTCCAGATGTGAAGAACAATTGGAATCTGTTGAACATGATAGTGTTGAGACCAGATCAGATTTGTGTTTCAGAAAATCCCTCTGACAGCTGTGTGAAGGTGAGATTGCAGGGCAAGAGTGTGATGAAGAGAACAGAATGAGACTATGAGCTTTGGGACCCATCCAGGGGTGACTGTGTAACAATCGAAGAACTCATGATGGCCTGACCTAGAATAATGGTGGTAGGAATGGAGAATATGGGTGGATTTAAGAGGTACTTATAAAGGTAGATTGACAAAACTTAAGAGATATATCATTTGGGGAGAATAAAGGAGGGAGAGAAGTATAAAATTTCTTGCTGAGCAGTTAGGCAGATATTGACACTATTCATTTCTTCATTCATTCAACAAACACTTACTGAACATCTATTAGATACCAGACATTGTTCCATGTACTGTGCATATGGTAGTGAACAGCACAGATTATACCTCTATTTGCATGGAGTTTACATTCTAATGGATGGAGATGGACAGTAAAGAAAATTAACATGTTTATGTAAAGAGTAATAAGAATTACATAATGGAGTGTGACTGAATGGAAGCAAATTGATCTGTTTAGTCAGGAAAGTCCTCTCTCAGGAGGTGACCTGAAAGATGAGAAGGAGCCAGCCAGAGGTAGATCTGGAGAAGGTACCTTCCAGGGAGAGAAGGCAACAAACTCCAAGACTCTGATGTGGGAAGATACTTGGCATAGTCAAGGACAGAAGGAAGGCCAAGGTGGCTGAGGCACAGAGGATTGGGTAAATGGTATTAACTTCAGAGAGTAGGGCAAGGCTAGTTCCTGGTGGGGTTATCCATGAGGTGACTAAACACAGGACAGGGAGCACCTCTGGGTGAGGTGAGGGACACAGTGTGTTCATTTTGAACATAACTTTGAAGGCACATCTGGACCTTTATAGGAAATTTCCAGTAAAGAGACTAAAGTAAGCATCTTCTAATGTGCCAGGCTCAGTGCAAAGGTCTGAGGATAGCAAAGAGCTGGAAAAACACCTGTACTCAGAGACCTCGCCATCTAACAGCAGTAAAGAGACAAGGAAATGCAGGATTTCTATAGAATGAAAGGCTACTAACTCAACTTGGTTTATTTTAAGAAAGGCAGCCTCAGAGGCCCCTGGATCTAATGGGTCAGGCTTGAGGCTTGGTGCTTTAAAACAACTTTTACTGCCTGCAGTTACTGTGAAGTGGGGGAAATGATTTAGTCAACACATCACTGTACCTATCTCTCTAATGATTAGGAAACATTATCCTACTATCTACCTGTGAGACAAATTAGTAGACAATTTAGCTACCAAAGAGAACTCATCAAAGGAGAAAAGACACATGAAATTCCATCAATATTATGCGATATTTTTTATATTCTCCTTGAGGGAGAATAAGAATGTATATGAAATTTCCAGACCAACCTTTAAAGCTTGATGTAGTCTTTCGGCTAAAAAGGCAGGCATGTTTCTGGCACAATGGACTGTTATAAAAAGCAAAGTAATTTTCAGTTTCATTTAATGGAAATTGAGTTAATCTATGGTAATATGTTTTTTAAAAAGATTCTTTGAGTAACCATACCACTCGACCCCCGCATCACCACTGGCTTTTATTTGGAATGAAGAGGTGAATGCTTCACTTGAATTTCAAAGGCTTATCACATCATATTTGCATAGAGCTCTCATACAGTAATTGTCTTTACTCATGGGGAAAATAAAATTACCTGCCAAAGAAACTCCCACAGCAGCTGACTCATCTCCAGGTCCCAGACACACCAACACCTACGCTTACATCGATAACTCCCTAGGCTGTACCGTTGCTCTGTTTCTAGCATCTTTGGCTGCTGATAAATAACTTGGGTCTGAAGACTGCAGAGACCTCATTGAGAAGACCCATCCACTTATATAACAGTGTTGTGTGTCTGCTTGTTAATTCACATGTCTCTAGGAACAGATTTGGCCTGTGACTGACTTTTTGTTCAATACTCCCTGTTAGCATGGCCAAGAGAGAGACCTATCGCTCTGACCTGGGCTCAGCTTTGGGAAGACATTGATATATTCCCAAAATAACCAAATATGATGAATCGCTAAATTGGCTTAGGTGCTCAGTCTTTCAACAAGCCTCAATAAAAATGGAAATAGAAATGTAATATTTTCTTCTTTCAGGGAGTTTACAAACCAAGTGTGGTGACAAACCAATACAAAGTTAAACGGCAAAATAAACCCTAAAAAGATAACTGCTTCATGCATCTGTTGAGCATATTTTGTGCCCCATGGACTGTGCTAGGGGGTATGGGAGCATAAAAATGGAGCAGTCAGGATTCTTATAGGAAAGGAGCTAATCACATCAATTTAAAACAAGTGCAAAGTAACTCAGTTTATAAACACTCAAGGGCTTACCTATGGCCAGCAGTAAGTCTTCAAAATTCCCAGACAATTCTCCTTTTATGCTGTCCTCAATGTCCTTCTGGCTAATATTTCTATATTCATCAAAAGCTAGAAAGCAGCACCACAAGAATATTTAAAGCATCCCAGCTGACCACTCTCGAATATATTCCAGTTTATCTGATATGCAGCAAATCAAGTTGTTAAATGTCAAACTCAAAAAACTCCTTCTTCAAACCATCAACATTTGAACATGGAATTTTTCGTTTCTTTTTAAAAAATCATATGCAATAAAACCTAAACTTGATAGCCATTTTCTTCAATGATCTCTTTCTCTCTTTTTCCCTCCCCCTTCCCAGGCTGATGGAATTTAAGATCATCTGAAAAGTTAAATAAAAAAATCATTTATTTAGGGGCACCTGGGTGGCTCAGTCAGGTAAGCGTCTGACTTCAGCTCAGGTCATGATCTCATGGTTCGTGAGGTCAAGCAAGCCCTGCACTGGGCTCTGTGCTGACAGCTCAAAGCCTGGAGCCTGCTTCCGATTCTGTGTCTCTGTCTCTCTCTGCCCCTCCCCCCATTCATTCTCTGTCTCTCTCTCTCTCAAAAATAAATAAACATGAAAAAAAATTTTTTTTAAATTATCTAGTGCAGTGGGCTACATTTAAATTATAGCAGCACCTGGAAACAACAGTGTGGTCATTAGTCAAATTATGTTTTATCTGCTAATGAAATCTTCATTATGAAGATTTCTTTCTGCTGAGTAAGTCATTCTCAAAGGCAGCATGGCCTACTCACACTTACCAGAAGGCATTCAAATTTCCTGACTGGTTTTTGCCCCAAAACAAAACCCACACATATGTCCCTAAGTATGTAGGCATACTTTGTAAGCCAAGTAAATTTTGCAAAAAAATTTTGGAGAGAAATCTAGGATTGTTTGGTTTTTATGTTTCAAATAAAGATATTAATAAAGCAACTATAATATATAATATTACCATTATTTTATAAAGTAAGTGAAATTTTAATGCCAAAATTAAGGAAGGGCAGTCTCAGAATTAAAAAGTCATGGTAATATCCTTATTTTCCTCATTTTTGCAGGAACTCAACATAAGCCTAGTCGCGCATTGTGGTTGCTCTATCAACTGGCCCCTGGGAGCCACACTCAAATGTTCACAGCAAGTGGAGTTTTGGGCTTCTGGGTGCTTCCAGATGGCTCAGGGAGATACATGAATGAGGAGGTGGGAGCTTAGCAGTTCCATGTAATACTTGGTCTAACCAAAAGAACTCTGCCCCCCTTTCTTCAATTTGCCTTATATCAGAAAGCTGAATATTCATCCTTATTAATGCATTAAGATACCCTCACCCACAATGCCTGGGTTTTCTGGAAAGTGGCTAACTAGGAAAGTGACTAACTGGGTTGGAAACATTGCCTCAGCTTCCTGACTACCACTGGAATACTCCTCTCTCCTCTCACCCCAGAGGGCTCCCCCTTTTCTTCTCTTTGCTGTCCTCTCCCATCTGTTACCTGTCACTCAGTAGGTAATGTACTCAGCCTCGAGGGGAAGATGAAAGTAGTGTCAGTTCTGCCTTGAGTTGGCGCACAGCCCCCCCATGTTTTTTCCTGAAGTGCTTATACATGCAAATGGAATAGACTGCTATTTTTAGCTTCATTTTCCATAATTTTGTATATTAAGCCCCAAAACATTTGCAAATACAACACAAAGCAAAAAGGATTGTAATGTGAGTGCGTACTCAGTTTCAGCTGAGGAAAACTCCTTAAACACAGGATCTCGGTGAATTTATCTTCATCTGTGCCCCATCTATTCTCCCCAGCATTGTAGAGAATCTGTTGGATACGAAGGAAGACTTAGAATGTTATTATGGACACAATCTCTCCCTCTGTCTCTCTCTGTGTGTCTCTGTCTCGCTCCCCTGCTCAGAGGGTGTGGAATGAAAAGAGGAGGTCCTTGGTTGTAGAGGTCAGGGAGATAAATCTCTTGTCCAAGTCTCTCACCATTTCATTGTTAGCAAACTAGGAATCTAAGAGGGTGGCTGGAGCCTGAAGAATAATACCCACCACTGGGGAAGGCAGAGGGCTACAGCGGGTGATGCCCAGCTTTCAGGCTTTTCCTTCAGACAGGCCAGGAGAGGACAGCCTCCGGTGGTGCCACACAAATGAAAAGGCAGTCAAGGGGGAGAATGGTTACAGGAGATGTTTTCTTTGCTCTATTACTGACCTGGGCATCCTTTTTGGCCAGCTGCTCATCCACTTTTAGGCTTTCATCTCTTCTGCCCTAAACAGGAAAGATGCAAACAAAAGTAATCCTCTTAAATAAAGAAGGTTCTAACACTCAGTATTCCAATCAGCAGGATTTTTTAGAGTTTTTTTTTCTCCAGCAGAGGCCACGAAGCACAGAGGAATCAGGCACTTAGGGCTCCTGTTCTGGCTCTGCTACTCATCAGCCATGAAATTTGTAGCAAATCACACAATTTTCTGAATGTCAGTTTCCTCTTCTAAAAACTCAGAGATCTTAAGGGAATGAAAAGACAAACCACAGACTGGGAAAAAATATTTACAAACATGTATCTAATACAGGTCTTACACCCAGAATATATAAAGAGCTCGTGACACTCACATAAAGTAATGAAAACCTAATTTTAAAATGGGCAAGAGATCTGCACAGATATCAGATATATAGTTGGCAAGAAAACACATGAAAAGATGCTCAATATCATATGTCATTAGGGACTAGAAAATAAAAAAAATAAAATATTACTACATACCTATTAGAATGGCTAAAATCCAAAACACTGACAACACCAAATGCTGGAAAGGATTTGGAACAACAGGAACTGTCATTCCTTGCCCGTGGGAATGTGAATTGATACAGCCACTTTGGAAGGCAGTTTGGCCACTTACAAAACCAATCACACTTTAACCATAATCCAGCCACTGTGCTCCTTGATATTCACCAAAACTTAAGTCCACACAAAAACCTGTACCTGGCTGTTTGCAGAAGTTTTTATTCCTAATTGCCCAAACTTGGAAGAAACCAAGATGTCCTTCAAATGGTGAAATAAACTGTCATATCGCTCTGTCATCCCATATCCCAGATGCATGGGATCGCTAAGTCATATCCATACAATGGAATAGTATTCAGTGATAAAAAGGAAAAGAGCCATCAAGGCATGAAAGACACTTAGCATTTTACTAAGTGTAAGAAGCCAGTTTGAAGAGGCAACATACTATATTGTTCCCACCGTATGATATTCTGGAAAAGGCAAAATAACAGAGACAGTAAAAAAAAAAACACACCAGCGTTTGCCAGGGGTTTGAAGGGAGAAAGAGAAGGATGAAGAGCTGGGGAGCATGAATTTTAGGGCAGTGAAACTATTCTGGGTGATACTGTAACAGTAGATACATGACATCATACATTTGTCCAAACCCGTGAGTGAATCCTAATGTCCAACATGGACTCTGGTTAATAATAATGTAGCAGTGGTGATTCACCAACTATAATATACCACACTCATGCAAGATATTAATAGAGGGACCTGTGAGGGGCATAAGGGAACTCTCTGTACTTTCTGGTCCATTTTTCCAGAAGTCTAAAACTGCTCTGAAAGGTAAAGTCTGTTAAAAAGACAAAACCCTTCAAGGTTCCCACCACCTCCAGCACTGAGAGTTCTGGGGCTAAGTGTGTGTGTGTGCTCATGCACAGAAGCTCAGCACACTACAGAAAGGCAGGAAAAGGGATACGAAAAAGAGGATTGCCAGAATTATTTTGAAAAGTTTAGGTGAATGAAATGTTTGGCCATAATTTTTTTGTTTTGTTTTGTTTTGTTTTGTTTTGTTTTTGTGTTTTGTTTTTTTTTTATAGTTTATTGTCAAATTAGTTTCCACATAACACTCAGTGCTCATCCCCACAAGTGTCCTCCTCCATGCCCATCCCCCCCCCACATCCATC
>NW_027530998.1:1213623-1249410 GCF_008692635.1 Crocuta crocuta | reverse complement strand
TCAAGTTCCTCCTAATCCTCCTATACGTGCAAACATATGGTATTTGTCCTTCTCTGCCTGACTTATTTCGCTCAGCATAACACCCTCAAGGTCCATCCACGTTGCTACACAGGCCATAATATTTTTAAAAGGCATTTATTCCCATTCTCAAACATGAGTTCCTTGTGTGCTTGTGTGATTTCCACATGGTTTCTTTTATTTTCCTCTTCAGTGCTGCTGCCACTCCACTCTTAGTTTGTCTTTTTGTTCGGTTTCATTGTGCACTCTGCTCCAGGGCGCCTGGGTGGCTTAACTGGTTGAGTTTCTGACTCTTGATTTCTGCTCAGGTCATGATCTCACAGTCCATAAGTTCAAGCCCTGCATCAGGCTCTGCACTGACAGTGTGGAGCCTGCTTGAGGTTCTTTCTCTCCCTCTCCCTCTGCCCTCCCACCCCTCGCTCTTTCTCTCTCAACATAAATAAATAAACTTAAAAAAAAGAAAAGAAAAATGCTGACTACCAATGGTACTACAAATAATAAGCCACTGTCACCTTGTCTCAATCACTTTTTATGTGCTATGTACTTCACACACAGGTGCGCTCTCTCTTAATCTTCACAACGCCCCCTGAGGCTAGGTACTATTATCATTTTAATTTTACAGATGTGAAAACAGAAGTTTTAAGGCTTAAAGTAACTTGTCCAAATAAAGCTAGGCAGCCGAGGAGTTTGAGAGGCCAGGGCAGTATGATTCTAAACACCTGGCCTGAAGTCCTACTCTACACTGCTTCCTGTGGAGGTTGTGTGCTCCTGTGTGTGCACAAACGCATGCGCGCTCTTGCACACAAACCTGTGTGAGTGTGTGTTTGCAGCAATGCCTCATCAGTTGGCTTTGTTGGTTCGACCTTTAAGGTTTACACCATTTAAAATAGCTGAAACCATAATTAGGATAAATTTTCTTGTGGCGTAATGCCTCACTTTGACAAGTACTATTTCTACCCTCAGGCTGAGCCCAGCGTTGGGACTTTTCTCACACGTTAAGAGCTGTGTAAATCCGCCGAAAGAGGCCAGTGAGATATGGCTTAAATCACCTCCTCTCTTGTACACATATGTGGTTATATTTCACCCTTGACCTTACCACCTTTATTGTAAAGTCATGAGCCTCTTAAGAAGAGAGAGCTAGATGTGGCCTCATTTGGTCACATGCTGATGAATGGTTTAGCAACTCTTCCAAAGGTGGCAATGATAAAGTTTCAGCACATCGTGTTTTTGTTTGTTTTTGTTTTCTCAAGTCTTTTTTTTAAAGATGTTTTCAAAAATCTTTTTTTTTTTAATTTTTGAGAGAGAGGGAGAGACAAAGTGCAAGCAGGGGAGGGGGAGAGACAGAGAAAGACAGAATCTGGAGCAGGCTCCAGGCTCTGAGCTGTCAGAATAGAGCCCGATGCAGGGCTGGGACCCGATGCAGGGTTAAGCTGAAGTCAGACGCTTAACCAAAAGAGCCACCTAGGTGCCCCGTCACAAGTCTTTTTTTTTTTTTAATCCAGAGACTGATATACCCATTTCTGAAGCAAATTTTTCTGTATCTTGCTTCTTACTTAATTTAAATACTAACAAAAGAAATATGTATTCTTTGGAGTCCAGAAATGAAAATGTAAAAGGAATGTATTATTTCCCAAGGAGAATTGCAATCTTATTGTCTCAGTTTGGTTATTTTTAAACTCCCTAAAAATTATCATTGAGCATGCAGCTTACCGGGCAGTTAAGAAAAAATCAAAACTTACATCTGCCAAAGTCAATAGAGCTTTCCGGAAATCACCAGATGTTTCAGAACTAATGTCATCTCCAAGACTCTTCTTATATACTGAAACCAAAGAAGAATACATTAAGCCTTGACAAACTGAAAACCATTATTACAAAACAAAGAAAAGCTTGAATGTCAACATTGGTAAGGAGTGAGTACCTGGTAAAATAAATCTTACCTCTTTTTTTTTTTTTAACTTCCTGGTTTCTTCTGATATTGATATGTTCTTCTCATAACTATTATTGTAGTGTGTGTGGTGGTAGATGCATAAGAACAGAAAGAATTGCCCTTGTGGGTCAAATCATGATCCAGCTCATTTTTCAGCTGGGTACAGCTCGAGGACTAAGTCCTCAGCAATGAAATGTAGGCACACACATGTGACATTGCTGGGAGATCTCCTTCAGGGATGGCTCATGCCATTCCTTTATCATACTGCCTGGAAGGTAGACTGACACCCAGAAGTCAGGCAACCATCTTGGACTCCGAAGAGAAGACTCCGCCTTAGCAACAGCACGAAAAGAAGCAAGAAGGGGCCTGGGTTCCTGAAAGTGTGGGGAGCTATACTGCCAGTGCTAGCATTACCTGTCTCCAACCTCTTCTCTCTAGGAGAGAAATACATTTTTATCTTACCTGAGCCACTGTTATTTTTTCATTTTATTGAACCTAGCCTTAATTGTAATGTATATACCTAGACTATATTATTTGACACCTCTCACAAGTGAGAAAATCTCCCTAAAATATACTATTTCCCCATGATGATTGCCAGTTGTGTATTCACATATTTTAGGACTAATTGTAGGCACTCTTGCATAGCCTGTGATGTGCAATGTCCATTGACTTTACACCTCTTTTTTGCTCCAGCCACAAGGTAGTGGTTCACTGGCAGCTGCCACATACCTGAACATCGCTGACACCAGGTAGGTTTTTGAACTCTGCTTGCATCACTCTCAAGAACTCTCTGGTCATATGAGTGTATGTCCTTTTAAATCAACAAAAGATGATACTAGCAGGTGAGGTGAGATTATTTAATAGCAAGAACTGTGTTGAAATAGACACTTTTCTAGCATGATTTTAGTATGTCTTTCTTTTTTTTTTAAACAAAATCTATAATTTTTCAAAGCAATTCAAATAAGCAAAATCCATTAGGAATGTAAGTTATTTATCTAAATAATAACACTCAATAGGCATCATTTTGTCTAACAGTTGTGATATTGTTTTATCTATCCTTCGTTCTAATGGCAAAACAATTTTTTATTTTAAAAATATCCAGTCAAAGAATAAAGCTCTTGCTTGTTAAAATTTGGGGGAAGTATAATTTCTAATTTTAGAATTATCTAATGATATTTTAAAGTTATCTCATTAAGCCTTGCCATGCCTCCCTTACCCCAGATACTTTTCAGGAAATTAGACCAAAAAAATGAAAATTATTTCACTGCAAATTGACAACTATTTTACACATTTTGAGCACAGTAGAGTATAGAAAAACAAATACAATGACTTGATAGTGCAGGAGCCTAAGTCAGAACTTAGGGTTCTTGATCCATGATTCAATATTCTGTCATATACCATTAACTTAAAAATACTAGAGGGGCACCTGGGTGGTTCAGTCAATTAAGTGTCCAACTCTTCATTTTGGCTCAGGTCATGTTCTCCTGGTTTGTGAGACAAAGCCCCATGTCATGCTCTGTGCTGACAGTGTGGAGCCTGCTTGGAACTCTTGCTCTCCCTTTCTCTTTGTCCCCCTCCCACCTGTACTCTCTCTCTCCCTCTCAAAATAAATAAGCATTAAAAAAAGATAAAACAGTAGAAAAAGTTCAGAATTCATCTCTGTATTTAGACTCTATCATGTCATTGTACTGGATGAGCCACACGAGACACCTGGTCCTACTATGAAAGCCAAGACGGTAGCCAACTTTAAGGAATGTCGTATGCATGAGCCACCATTTCACATCATATGACACTGTCACTCTTGCTACAACTGACTGCCATAGGATTGGCATCTGACTATAGGATTGGCAGCAGCCTAAGAGGTTGGGAGAACGTTGCCCCAGATAATGTTCTCTATTAGATGGTGCTTTCCTGAGCCCACTGAATCTGCTCTTAGGGAGTGAGCTGTACAGAAAAAGAGTCAAAGACAGTACAGTAACAAAGAAGTGGAAAGACCCTAAGGAATAAGGCACAAAACAGAAGCCAAGAAAAACCATAAACCATGGGGGCAAATAAAAGCCTAAGCAGACAAACACCTTGTGGTAAGGGGAGAGAAGTTACTTGGTGCTGTCAAAAACAGAAGCAGAAAGGGAGAGGAAGGAGTGATTGAAACAGAAATATTAGCACAGGAAGCAATGGATGCCTGGTGTTGAGGGTGGGACAAGATGGCCAAGTTCCCAGGATAGTGCTGTGTCCTGAATCTCTGTACAGCTTGGCTACACATGATTAAGACTGTTTCCTTCTTTTACTTCTTACATATCATTAACCCCTATTAATTAAGGTAACCTAGATGCTGTTCCATTCCTTATAGCTTTAGAGAGCTTATCTCACATAGATCTAGGGGCCTCTGATAACTTTGAACTATTACCACAATTTATATCTTCAGAACAAGTCCTAAATGCTAGAACTTTCACTTGGCTCTTAAGATGACAATCTTAATCTTGAGGATATTCATTCAATGCAAATTGGAATTTATTCCCCTCTGTTCTGGACATTGGAGCTACAGCAGTGAACAAAACCAGACAAAGTTCCTGCCTTCATAGAGCTTATGTCTTAGGGTTATTTGTACAAAGACGCTGGACCCCAGAGATCCATCAAGCAGCAGGTCAACTCATGGAGCAGTAACTCTTCTACCAAATACCAGGAAGTAACAAGTCACCTTGGGATACAGCCTCTGGCTCTGATGATTTTTTTATATGCAAATCTCAATGAACTGAGAGAATCAAATATTTTCAATACCTATCATGTACCTGTTTGTGGCTATTATTAAGCAATTCATCTACTCCAAATTCAGCCTTCTATACCTTGCTTTGCAGAGCTGGGATTGGGGTGCTGCAAATGACACTTGTCTTGTGTACCCCTTTCCCCTGCCCCAGCTCCCTGTTATGTCCACCACCAGGGAAGGGGTCAGGTAGAGGGAGACTGGAAGTCCAGCAAGAGCAGAACAGGCTAGCTGTTTGCTACTCACATGAGTGCAAACCAGTGAGGGTCTTTCATTCGGGCAGTAGCAGGTGGCTCCAGAACGAGTACCTAGTTCTAGTGCCTCTAGAACGAGTCACATAGCATGGGGTGTCAGCTCTGGCCAGATGCAGCCCTTTTGCAGAGACTGGAACTCTAGTTCCTTAAATCTCTCCTGTGAGCCCCTGAGGCATCAGCACTGGCCAGGAGGTACTCCTCTGAGGTTCTAGTTTCTGAAAACTCCACCTTCTTTCCTTTGTTGTTCTAGGTTTGTTTCTACCTCTGTGCCATCCCTGTGTTCCCATTTAGCTTTTTCAGTCCTTCAAAAAACACCTTTAAAGAGTTCTCTATGTTAAATTCTGCTAAAATGCCTCATACTGCTTGTTTTTATGGGGCCCTTATGAGCACATGAATAAAATAGTCATTTACCTATCATTGAGCTGAATGAAGGTATTTACGTGCTAATGAGAATTTCTCAAAGTAACCTATCTGACGCCATTTAGGAGCCAGGATATCCCTCTCTGGACTTGTACTGCAGAACCTCCCTGATACAGAAACCTACAAACTGTGGCTCCCTCGGGGTACTTTGGCAGGGCTACGGGGGGCTATTGTATAATGCAGAAGTTGGGCTGGTCTCTGTTCTGTTCTTGTTTCTAAGAGGTAACCTCTAAATCCTTGGAATTTCCCAAATAATAGGAATGTCTGTTATTCGTGGCAGGAACCATGAACCTGAGCTGAATTTATGCTACCAAGACAACTGGGGGTGGGGGTGAGGGGTGGGGGTGCTAGTCCCGTCAGAAAGACCAGCCACACAATTAGAAGGGTTTGGGCTTTGAGCCACGTGATATCAGCCTGGGGACTGGAGACGAAGTTCAGTCATGTGGCCAGTTATGCAATCAGTCATGCCTATGTAATGAATCCTTAATAAAAACTGGATACCAAAGATCCTAGGAGTTTCCCAGGTTGGTGATTATATATCCATGTGCCGGGAAGGAGGTGCAACCTGAGAACATGGAAGCTTTACATCTGGGACCCTCTCATACCTCTCCTCTGAATGTTTTCATTTGCCTGGTCCTCATTTCTAGTCTTTCAAGTAAAACTAGAAGTATAGCTCACCTGTGAACAACATGGGAGTGAGCGGCACAGTCTACCTGTATGTGAGTGTTTTCAACAAACGCAGTACAATTTTGTAAATGTACTTTCTCTTCCTTATGATTTTCTTTTTTGTTTGTTTAAATGTTTATTCATTTTTGAAAGGGGGGAGAAAGAGAGAAAGAGAGAGAATGCAAGGACATGAGCAGGGGAGGGGCAGAGAGAGGGGGACAGAGGACCTGAGGCTGGCTCTGTGCTGACAGCAGAGAGCCCAATGCGGGGCTCAAACTCATGAACCAGAGATCACGACCTGAGACAAATTCGGATGCTCAACCCCGTGAGCTACCCAATGCCCCTCCTTGTGATTTTCTAAAAACCATGTTTTAAAATCTCCAGCTTACTTTATTATAAGATCACAGTATATAATACATATAGCATTTAATGTATGTGTTAATTGACTGTTTATGTTACCAGTAAGGTTTCTGGTCAACAGCAGGCTATTAGTAGTTAAGTTTTGGGGAGTTAGAAGTTCTACATGGATTTTGAACTGTGCAAGGGGTGGGGCCCCTCCCCTCGTGTTGTTCAGAGGTTGACTGTACAGTGCTTTCTTAAGTTCCATGGGTCATTCTAGTGAGCTATTGAACCTGAGGAAGTAGTGAGAGCCCCTGAATTTGTAGCCATTTGGTCAGAAGGGAATGTGGCCTGGGAGCATCGAGCTTGTGGCTGGCGTCTGAAGTGAGGGTAGCCCTGTGGGGACTGTGCTTTAACTTGTGTAGTCATGCTAACCCCGGGTAGTCCACGTCAGAATTACACTACAGGGACTCTCTAATTTGTACACAGCTAACAGACTATTAGGACTTTAGCTAATTATACTGAATCTACATGCTCAACACTTTCTCTAAACGGTTTATCTCATTTTCCACACCAAAAATCATGAGGCTAATCTGAGCGGTTTTTAGCATGTAATATTAAAATACAATGATTTGAATCTCTTACACTGATGAACATAGCTGATTCAGTAAGCAGTGATTGCCAAGGGCAAAATCCACTATTGCTGCAATGTTATAAATGTGAAGTGTCAATGCCATTCTTATGCAGCAGTGTCTGGCTTGGGTCACATTCAAAATTTCTCTGAAAATCCACAGACCTTAGCTCATTTTAGAATGCATCCTCCTGGGGCGCCTGGGTGGCTCAGTCCGTTGAGTGTCCGACTTCAGCTCAGGCTATGATCTCACAGTTCGTGGGTTTAAGCCCTGTGCTGTGCTGACAGCTTGGAGCCTGAAGCCTACTTCGGATTCTGTGTCTCCCTCTTTCTCTGCCCCTCCCCTGCTCATGCTGTCTCTCTCAAATATAAATAAACATTTAAAAAAAATTAGAATGTATCCTCCTTTTTAATGTCTTGCCTTCCCAAAATGCCTTGCGAAGAAGAGCGTGATGAGTTTCTGGGAAAAGCAACAATGGCTCATATGTGTGTGGACAGTGGTAAAAGTAAGCAGAAAAGAAGACCACCTGTGTAGTAGGCTTGAGAGATCTCCTTCATCTGCCTGCTTGTTCTGGTGGTTAAGATTTCAATCAATGCATGCTCACTTGTTCCAGCACCCTAAAAAGGAAAAAGTAACCTATTTTTAGAAGACCTAAAAAGCTTTATTTCATGCATTTCAGGCTTGATATCTTGTTTTATACAGACGAAAAGAAGTTTTAGTAAATCCACATTAGGTTGTATATTGCTATAGTTTTCTAATTTTACACATATTTTAGTACAAAAATAAAACAAATCATCTAAACGGACACCATAGTTTTCAAGAAAATGTCCTACTCTAGTGTAAAAAATCAATTGAATAATTGTAGGAAGAAACAGTACAAAGGGAAAAGCCTATGCCATTCAAGATCAGAAGTGAGCATGTGAACACACCATGATGTTTATTAAGGGCTTGGCAATTCTTTTGAATGAGTTCATCCTTTTACCAATGCACTAGGTTGGTGTCATCTTCATACAGGGAGATTTTTAAAGCCTTAATAATGTATGTCATGGGCCTAGTTGACTTGGGGACTAGTTACCATGAGCCTTGGTTTATACGGAGGTCACCGAATCATTCTGTGACTCCAAGAAAAGCCATTTATACTAGCACTTGATCAAATAAGGTTGATGCAGCTTCTGAACAGAGACTGAATTCGGTCCCTCTGTGGCAGAAATTCCTAGCTGCCCTCAACAACTCTCCTTTTTAATTAATTAACTAATTCATTAATATAAAAAACAGAGTATTTTTTAGATCAGTTTTAGGTTGATGGCAAAACTGAATGGATGCATCTCTTCTACTTTCCTTGCTTAAAATAAAACCCTCACTTTTGGGGCGCCTGGGTGGCTCAGTCGGTTAAGCGTCCAACTTAGGCTCAGGTCATGATCTCATGGTTCGTGGGTTCGAGCCCTGCATCAGGCTCTGTGCTGACAACTAGCTCAGAGCCTGGAGCCTGTTTTGGATTCTGTGTCTCCCTCTCTCTCTGACCCTCCCCTGTTCACGCTATCTCTCTCTCTCAGAAATAAATAAAACATTTTTTAAAAAGTTTAAAAAAATAAATAAAATTCTCATGTTTAATTTAGGATTGCCCAAATAGATAGGATATTATTCAGCCTCCCTTAAAGCTAGGTTTATTCATATGACTAAATTATGATCAGTAGAATATATATAAATACCACATACAATTTCTGAGAATTTCTTTAAGGAGAGAGAGGGAATGAACCCTTCTTTGTCTCTTACTCTTTTTAGCTGACTAGGACAAAGACATAATGCCTGGATTTTGTGTTGCCATCTTTAGCCAAAAAGTGAAATCTACAGGCTGAAGATGGACAGGCCTCAAGATAGAAGGAGGCTGAGTGTCTGATAATGGTAGCACCATGACACCCAGCTCTGGACTGCTTACTTAGGATTTTTTTGCATAAGAAAGAAATGTTTTGAATCTTTGTTGGTGAACCTAATCCTTATTATTACACCTGTTAAACTGTCCCTCATGTGGCAGCCATAGAAATGCACCGCTCAGATTTCATTTTAGAGAGTCTGCTGCAAAGAGCGTAGTTGGTTGATAGCCGCCAACTGCCATAGCTCTGGATCTGCCACACGGTTCACAAAGAGGCCATCCTCCCTCAAGCTGCTCTCAGCGAGTGACTGCACATGGAAGGGGTATTGGAGCTGGGCCATTTTTGCCCTGTGCAGGACTTCTCCAAAGGGCAGTGTTTGCTCTGCAGCTCCCTGTCGGCCTGCCACGGCTTTCTCAGAGCTGCCCTGTGCACGGAGGCTCCTCCTATCTGAGCTTACTTCTCTCCCTCTGTCATGTGTATAGGCCCTGTATGGCCATCTGAAGCTTCAACCAACGTACCCTGCTCTGCCTCTTTGTCTTTCTTAAGATTTCCCCCCTGGGTGGGTGGGCAAGGAGCCTGGGTGGCTCAGTCAGTTAAGAAACCGACTTCGGCTCAGTCACGATCCCGCAGTTTGTGAGTTCAACCCCCACGTCGGGCTCTGTGCTGACAGCTCAGAGCCTGGAGCCTGCTTCAGATTCTGTGTCTCCGTCTCTTTCTGCCCCTCCCCCACTCATGTTCTGTCTGTCTCTCAAAAAATTAATAAAATGAATAAATGTTAAAAATAAATGTTAAAAAAAGAGATTTCCTCCAGGAAATCTCTTGTGTGTCTCATCCCATCTTGCCATATGCTTCTTGGGTGCCCATATCTCTTCCACAGAAAAGAATCTCCCATCTCTGATAAGGAGGCAGAATACAGCTTATGCCTCAGATCTAGCCTCCTTCCTTCCCCTCCTTCCTATCAACAAATGTATTGAGCACCTACTTCATTTCAGAAGATGCAGACCAAAACTGATGAGATTTCCTGTTATGACAGAGATTTGCCTTTTAATTGGATGGAAAAAAACAATAAACAAGTGAAAAAAATAAATGAGATAATTTTAGATAGTAATAGGTGCAATTAAGAGAATAAAATTGAGTGAATTGATAGAAAATATATGGAGGGGAACATTCCAGATGGAAAGAACGTCATGTATAAAGACCTCAAGGTGGGGATAAGCCTAGAATGTTCAAGCATCAGAGAGAAGGCTGGTTTAGCTGTAGCACTGAATCAGGGAAAAGGGAGGGGAGAGTGTGATGGGAAGTTTTATGGACCTTTATCAACTTGGCCAGGCTACAGTCCTCAGTTACTCAATCCAACACAAATCTAGGTTTGCTGTGAAGGTATTTTCTAGATATAACTAAAGTCCATTATTGAGAGCCCTGGCTTAAAAAAAATTTTTTTAATGTTTTATTTATTTCTGAGAGAGAGGGAGAGAGGCAGCGTGAGCAGGGGAGGGTCAGAGAGAGAGGGAGACACAGAATCCAAAGCAGGCTCCACGCTCTGAGCTGCCAGCACAGAGCCCAATGTGGGGCTCAAACTCAAGAACCATGAGATCATGACCTGAACTAAAGTTGGATGCTCAACTGACTGAGCCACCCAGGTGCCCCCATTATTGAGTGTCCTTAAGTAAGGGAGAGCACCTTAGATATTTCAGGTGGACCCAATTTGGTCAGTTGAAAAGCTTTCAGTGCAGAGGTGAGGCTTCTCTGAAGAAGAAATTCCATCCGTGGGACACAGCTCCAGCTTGTGCTGAGACTTCCAGCCTGCCCTACAGATTTTGGATCTGCCCAGCCAGGTCCATGATTATGTAACCAATTCCTTGCAATAAATCTCACAATATGTATCTCCTGCCTACTGCTTCTGCTTCTCTGGGAAACCCTGATCAGTACAGATAGAATTTTTAATAAGTCACAGAGATAGACAGGAGCCAGATTGTGATAGGTGATGATGGCCATGGTAAGAAGTTTGGATTTTAAGTATTCAAAGCCATTGGAGATTTATGCAGGTGAATAGTATAATGGGATTCTAAAATTGCCTTCATAAAAGTAACTTTGGCTATTCTGTGGTGAATGGATTTCAGGGGAGCCAAAAATAAGAGGCAAAGGGGCCAATTAGGAAGCTATTGATATGGTCCAGTCAAGAGATGGTGGTTGGTAGTTGAACTAGAACGGTGGCAATGGATTCTGAGAGACTTACACACATTTCTTTTTTTTTGAGAGAGAGTGCACATGTGTACAGGAGCACACCAGGAAGCACGTGAGTGGGGGAGGGGTGGAGAGAGGAGAAAGAGAATCCCGAGCAGGCTCTGCACTGTCAGAGCAGAGCCTGTCGTGGGGTTTGAACTCCTGAACCACGAGATCATGATCTGAGCTGAAACCAAGAGTTTCACCAACGGAGCCACCCAGGTGCCCTGAACATATTTCTGATAGATGGACTTGCAGACAGATTTTGGGAGCTTTGAAGAGTGAGTGAAAGCAAGGGATCAAAGATTCTTCAGGGTTTCCGACCTAAGCAATGGGATTGATGATGGTGCCATTTACTCTGAATGACAACAAAGTAGAGAATTTGACTCTTGGGGTCAAAACCAACGGAAACAGAATTAGGATATGAGAGTATCCTTTCAGCCCAGGAACACGTGGGCTCGAGGTTCCACAACCGCTCCCCATTTCAGGACTGTTCTAACGCTCGGATAGTACAGCATCAAAATGACATCCCATCTGTCCTACTTACACCCATATCTCAAGTGTGCACTGGAAGAAAGTCACTACTGTTGATGACATAGACAAATCTCAGGTGGAAACGGCTCAGACTGGGCTCGTACCTTCATGGATTTCTTCAGCTGCTTCGCATCAAACATGGCTGGAGGA
This sequence comes from Crocuta crocuta, assembly GCF_008692635.1. Lineage (NCBI taxonomy): Eukaryota > Metazoa > Chordata > Mammalia > Carnivora > Hyaenidae > Crocuta > Crocuta crocuta. Next base: position 1,237,615 of record NW_027530998.1, on the reverse strand, counting down.
GTCACAAGGGCCACCATGAGCTCCTTAAAGTGGCCAGAGAGATCACCCTTCAAGTCATCTTTCAGCTCCTGAAATGAAGAAACCAAAGAGCAAAGTGTGAAATACTTTTCCTTTCTCTTTCTTTAAAGTCACCTAGTGAAAGATAAACATATGTATCAATTCAAATAAAAACATGCCAATTCACAGGGAATAAAAAGAAATGGTGAACTATTTCTAAGGGTATTAATCTGCATTTTGTGACCACTTCCAACGTGTTCTGTTTTATAGGTTTTCCGAAGGAAAGCCAATGGAAGGGGTTACATGAGTGCCACTGATAGGAACTGGGTAGCAAAATGCATTTCCCAGGTCCAAGATGCTCTCAACACTTGGGCTGGGGCGGGGGGAAGAAGAGGAAGAACAGGAGCCCTGTAATTCACACCCAGCTTCATGGTAGCTGTTCGATTCCTGCCTCGTTTCTCAGTGACCGCTAAAGAACCCTGGAGAGAAAAGGGAACAGAGGACAGTGGCTGGTCACTCGCTTCTGCTTAGAGTGTGGAACCATGAGCCATCAAAAGCAGTTTCCTGGCCACGGCAGGGAAAACCCTAACTGCGATGGGGCACCTGTTAGTATTGTACCTTGGCACTGTTTTCACGCATTACATAAGTACAGTCCATCTCCCCTGCTTGAAGGCAGGTAATGGTTTGAATGTTCAATATTCCAAGGAGTGTTATTGAATTATTTTCTTGCTCTTGATTATTTCCACCTCCGAGACAGAGGCTGGCAGCCTCCCAGACTGCTATGACAATGTGGATACAGGCCACCATCTACCATGCCACTGAGGGTCCCCGTGGGGGACCAGCTAAACAAATGGGAGGGAGCCAAGTGTCACTAGCTCTGCTTTAATCGCCACAGGGAGTTTCCTCTCTAAATGCTGAACTCTATTGCCATCTGTCCTCAACCCAGGACTTTCCAACTGAATCTTACTTCACATGCTCTCATTCTATACAACTGTGAAAAACCGTGTCACCCTTCACCTCCATCCTTCCTTCCTCCATATTTTGGAAATCCTGAAAGGCCAATGGATCATTCATGTTCCCTCTACATTGAGCGTTTTGCCTTTTCGAGAAGATTGGCAACTCATTAAATTTGACAGATGTTTACTGGGCACCTGCTCTGTGGTAGGCTTTTATTTATTTAAAAAAAAAAATTAATGTTTATTTATCTTTGAGAGAGAGAGCAAGCACGAACAGGGGAGGGTCAGAGAGAGAAGAAGACACAGAATCTAAAGCAGGCTCTAGGCCCTGCGCTGTCAGCACTGAGCCCAACACGGGACTCGAACCCACAAACTGTGAGATCATGACCTGAGCTGAAGTCGGACACTCAACCAACTGAGCCACCCAGGTACCCCTGTGGTAGGCTTTTAAAGGTGAGTTAGACACAATCTTTACTCTTTGGACATTATGCCCTTAAGAAAACCAGAAATATTTGAAGATAAAATTTCAATATAATAGGTCAAGTATCTGATAAAGTGTGAAGGTTAAATATTAAGAAGGGTGTCTTAATGGAGTCTGGAGGCTTGGAGAACACTGCCAGGAGGTGACGCCTGAGCTGCCTGTGGATGGTCACTATACACCCTCAGTTCTCACCTGGACTCAGCAGGCTGACTGCTCTGTATTTCTCTTTTCTCTCCACAGTTTGTTAGCCACAGAAGCTAAAAATGATCCTTTGAAAATATAAATTAGTTTACAGTATTCCTTCGCTTACAGACTTCCAATGATTCTCTGTTGTTCTTAGAATAAAACCTAAACTCTGTAGCAAGACAGCAAAGCCTAGCATATTTGAAACCTCTCTCCAACAGCATCTTTTCCATCTGCTCCTCTTATTCTCCACACTTCTGCCATATTGGAAGTCTTTCTGTTTCTTAAATATTCCTGGCTTGTTTTTGCCTCAGGGCTTTTGCATTTGCTGTGCCTTCTGTCTGAAATGCTCTTCCCCAAATCAAGCAAATAAAAAAACAAAAACAAAAACAAAAAACCAGAATCCTTAGTACTGTTTAGTTTTAGCTAAGAGTAAGGTAACATCTCCTCACTGATATGTTTCCACCACCCTATTTCAAGGAGCCATTTACCAGTCACTCTGTACCATCCCATCCCATTTTAATTCTTTATTTTTAATTTTTTTAAAATGTTTTATTTATTTCTGAGAGAGAGAGAGAGAGAGAGAGAGAGAGACGAGAGGAGAGTCAGAGAGAGAGGGAGATACAGAATCTGAAACAGGCTCCAGGCTCTGAGCTAGCTGTCAGCATAGAGCCTGACACGGGGCTTGAACCCACGAACCGTGAGATCATGACCTGAGCCAAAGTCAGATGCCCAACCAACTGAGCCACCCAGGCGCCTCCCCTCCCCATTTTAATTCTTTCATAGAACTTACCAACATCTGAGTCTATTTTATTTACTTATTTTTTCTTAAAAAAATTTTTTTTTTCAATTTTTATTTATTTTTGAGAGAGAGACAGAGCTTAAGTAGGGAAGGCACACAGAGAGAGGGAGACACAGAGCTGTCAGCACAGAGCCCAAGGCGGGGCTCAAACCCACAAAGCACGAAACTCAATTGGCTAAGCGTCTGACTTCGACGCAGGTCATGATTTCATGGTTCGTGAGTTCGAGTCCCACATCAGGCTCTGTGCTGACAGCTCAGAGCAAGGAGCCTGCTTCCAATTCTGTGTCTCCTTCCCTCTCTACCCCTCCCTTGCGCATATATACACACACACACTCTCTCTCTCTCTCAAAAATAAATAAACATTAAAAAAACCCCACAAACCACAAGAGTATAACCTGAGCCAAACGAAGTTAGATGCTTAACCAACTGAGCCACACAGGTGCCCCTACTTCTTATTTTAACCTTTTCTTATGAGGTTAAAATGTTAACCTCATAAGAAAAAGAAGGATCTGCTTTTTAAATCAGTGTGTCTCCAAAGACAAGTATATCTCCGGACACAGAGTAATACCGACGCCTAACACATCGTAGTTTATTATTAAACAAATACACTGTGTGGAAAAAACACAAAATGTTCTTGTTGGAAGACAAATTAAAGATCATCCAAGAGAGGATCCATCAGATAATTGGTCAGATAATTCTTTTTTTTAAGTTCATTTATTTATTTTGAGAAAGAGAGAGACAGAACACTCAAGTGGGGGAGGGGCTGAGAAAAGGGAGAGAGAGAATCCCAAACAGCCTCTGCCCTGTCAGCACAGAGCTTGATGTGGGGTTAAAACCCACAAACAAAAATATGGAACACTTAACGAATTTGCATGTCATCCTTGCACAGGGGCTGTGCTAATCTTCTCTGTATCATTCCAATTCTAGAATATGAGCAGCCAATGAGAGCACTGGTCACATAATTCTTCCTTTTAGGGGCTGTCTTGTGTATTGCAGGAATTTAGCAGCATCCTTGACCTCCACTCACCACATTCCAGAAACATCCTTCTTTCTCCCAGCCGATGTGATAATCAAAATGTCTCAAGACATTGCCAAATATCATTTGGGGAGCAGAAGCATTCCTGGCTTAAAGCCACTGGTCTAAGGCAACCCTCCTTATTCAAAAGGTGGAAAAATTGAGGTCCAGAAAGATCAAATAACATGTGCAAGGCCATTTATCCAGTTAAGGGCAAAGCCAAGACTCCTACTCCAGGCTGTTGACTGGATACACAAGGTACTTTCTGTCCACTTGGGCCGAAACAAAAGATTTGCAGGCATCTCTGATCCATAGTGATTAGCTCTTTACTGGCTGTCATGTTAATCAAATCGTACCTTTCCATATGCTGCTTGATAGGCCTGAACAATCAGCTGCCGCTGGGCATTTGTCCTTTCAGTCAGAATGCTGACGAGCGTCTTCTCGTCGGTTCCTAAATGAAAGGAAAAGAATGTTACTCACCATCAACCCAAAGATGCCTAATATCTGTTGCGAACAAAGAAAAAATGATCAATGGTTTGAAACAAATGCAGAAAGGAAGGCATTTTGATTTTTAATTTCCAGGTTCTTACCAGGTTGGAAATGAAACTGGATTTCTTTGCAGACTTTTGGAAAAGAAAATGAATTTGGGGGAGTTTGGGGGGAAGATAACAATCATTGTCCAAATATTCCTCTTGGTATATCACCAAGGGAGTATTGCAAGGAATGTGCTGCTTTTGACCTAGGGTTTTTTCCCCCCCTTATGAGGTTGTGTTACTGTCCTATCACCTTTTATCTCTCTCTTATCTCCATACTTGAGTCCAACTTTTTTCTCTAAAAAAAAGGAACTGACATGTATTGAGAGCCTGCCATATTCTAGGTGCCTTTTATTCATTGTCATAGTTAATATTCACTGAAGCTCTGGGCATTGGTAGGATTCAGCTGTTCCAAAGAAGAATACACTAATATTTAGAAAAGTTATCTCATTTGCTAAAGTCATACAGCTTTCTAGTAGCAAGAATGTGAAACCAAATCTCTGATCCCAAACCATATATTTCCCTCTCTGAGCTGTACCACTTTCAGACATCTTAGCTCCATAGACTTAAGCACTTGTTTAAGTAAAGGACTGATGCTGGCCTACAGGAGGCCTCAAGGTCACTATTTTCTTGGTAATTAAAGTAGGAAGTAACGTGGGGAGTTGTGTCCAGGTAGACTGAAAATCCCAATATGAAAATAAGACTGTAAATCTTTGGGGAGAGAACACAGAAGAATATTTTTATGAGCTTGTTACAGAAAAGACACAATAATAAGTATGCCATAAAAAATACTGGCAAACTTGATTTCACTAAAATTTGAAATTTCTATGCAATATAAGTTACTATAACCAATGTTAAAAGAAAATCACAGACTAGAAGAAGATATTTTCATGGATTGTAATTTAAAAAGAAATTTTACATCCAGAATATATTTTAAAAAAATCTTGTGACTCATAAAGAAGACAATCCAACTGAAAAAATGAGTAATAGATATGAAGAAATAATTCATGAAAGAAGAAACAAATGAACAAGAAAGGAGACTCAATCCTATCAGTCTTGGGGGATGGGGAAGAGAGGAAGTAGGCATACATTCAGTATGGCATCCAACTTTAGAGCCACTCAGTTGGGAAAACAGAAGAGTGTGACCTTAGCAAGCATTGGTGAGAATATGGAGCAGGAGTAAGGTTCATGTTCTGCTGGTAGGAATGCTAATTTGTATATTATTTTAGAAAGCAGTTTGGTGAATTTTCTAGTTAATTTGAAGACGAACATCTTCAACTCTGAAATTCCATTTGTTATATTCTAGAGAAATGCTAGCAAATGTGCACAACAAGATGTAAGCAGGAATATTCAATGAAGCATTTTTATACTGTAATAGAAAAGAATTGTAGGCAGTTTACGTGTTCCATCAATATCCCATCTTATGATCTAATAATTCAATAGACTACTATGCAAGAAAAGTTAATGAACCAGAGCTAAACATATCAACATAGATAAATCTCAAAAACATAACATTAAGAGGGACACCTGGGTTGCTCCATTGGGTAAGCATCTGACTTCAGCTCAGGTCATGATCTCTCAGTTCATGGGTTCGAGCCCCACATTGGGCTCTGTGCCGACTGAACAGAGCCTGGAGCCTGTTTCAGATTCTGTGTCTCCCTCCCTCTCTGTCCCTCCTCTACTCACACTCTCTTTCTGTCTCTAAAATGAATAAACATTAAAAAAATTTTTAAAAAACATGTTAATGGACAAAAAGAAATTTCAGAAGGATGTACATACAATACACAATATGATTCCAATTTATATTGATTGAGACCATAGAAAACAATACGTATATACACATGTAGTTACAGAATTAAGTTTCATGAGAATAAACTCTAGTTTAGGATGGTGAGAAAAATGAGCAGAAAAATAGAGAAACTTACAAGACAGAAGTGGCATTACAAATCAGTGTGGAAAGGGAATGGGGCAGGAAAGAGATCCAGGAAGAATCAGCAGGGACGGTATCTGTAATGATGTATTATGATGACCACTCTTGTTGGTAGCAGTGAGGGTGATGGTAGTGTTTCCTATTAAGTAAATATGGCAAATATTAAGATTTATAAAATTGGGTACTCCATACATTTTTTTCCTTATTATTTCACATTTTTTAAAGTCCTTATGATTTCTATAGTCAAGTAAGCCAACTTGGGCAAACTGAACCAATGTACTTTTATTTTTTATTTTATTTTTTAAACATTAAAAAATATTTTTTAGTTTATTTATTTTGAGAAAGAGAGAGAGAGTGAGCATGGGTGGGGTTAGGGCAGAAAGAGAGGGAGAGAGAGAACTCCAAGCAGGCTTTGCACTGTCAGTACAGAGCCTGATGTGGGGCTCAAACTCACAAACCATGAGATCATGACCTGAGCCAAAATCAAGAGTTGACACTTAACCAACAGAGCTACCCAGGCACCCCTGAACCAGTGCACTTATAAATTGTAATTTTCTTGATTTGCTCCAACATGAAGAGAGGAATTACAAAGCACTACTCACCAATTCCTCTGATTGCCTTGCGAATCGCTTCAGCATCCACTGATGGGCTGAAGCCCGGATAATCTCTCATTGTCCCTCGGTGTCCAACCTGGAAGGAAATATTTTGAAGTACCACTAGTTCAAAATGACCTTTTTGTTTGTATTACATACATTCCCACATACACGTTGGAAGCATAACAAACCCATAATTTGCAACAACTTCCTTTCCCTTCAGGAGTGCTTCAGGAGACTCTCCTGTCCGTCCCCAGCCAGGCAGGCAATGCGACATGTGCTACATATACAAAGAGGCCTCTCCTTTTCCCCCTCTTGTGTAACAAATTAGAAATATACAACATTTGTTCTCTAGAACAATAAATTGTGTTACTCCTGGTGACTCTGAAGACTATTTGCTATAAAGTGGCATCTGCATGAAAGCAATGAGAGAATTTCCTACATCCTCTTTGTTTTCAAGTGATAGCTCAAGGCTCTTCACTACATCTAACACAGAAGTAACTGTGGTTTACAGACCTCAAGATGTTTTCATTAATGCTGACCACTGTCCTTGGGGAACCTTACACTAAAGGATCCACGAATGAAAACCCCATTAAGACTGTGTGTTTTTAAGCTTTGTTTAATGGATTGCGGCTGATAAATTCCCTCCTTCTGAAAGCTCCACTAACATAAATCTTCAGGAAGAGCATGGAAATAAAAAATACCACGATCCTAATTTTAAACATACAAACTAGAAACAATTCAGTAAACTGTGAAAGACCGTCTTACAGAAATAATAAAATACCTTAAAACTGCTTAAGAGACTATACAACAGCCACAAAGATGTTGAGAAAAACTCAAGTAAATATGTATTTATATGTTATTTCCTAACTCTTTGAATAAAGACGTCTTTACAATAATAGTGTTTTCTTTCTAAATTGATTTTCCTATCCTATTACTGAATAATATTGGCTCTGTTGTCTTGCACTTACAAGGCTTCATTTGCGCTCTCCTGTAGTGTTTAATATCTTCACAACAAGACATTATCTTGCCACATTAAAGTGAATGGAAAATTAATGTTCTGGCACAGTAAAAAATGAGAATCCACTGATTTGGTAGATCGGGTTGAACAATTTGTTTCAATACAATCAAGCATTGTTTAATCTTAAAGCATCCAAAATATAGAGTTTGAATTCTAAAACAGTGATTATAACAAGTTAGAAACTAGTTGTGAGTGTGTCCAATCTAAAGGCATCTATAAGAAACCAGTCACTTCAACATAATCTTTGGAGATTTAGTAGATATTTTATGGACTCATAGAGCCAATTGGCTTCACTTCAGTTCTATCCATCTAGGAATTTTTGTGTTGATTTTATCTGTCCACCTTACACATCTGGCATTTTGGAAGATCCACAATTTTGGAGCATTTGAGTGCTTCATGCCCAGCACTGTGCAAGGCACCTACTATATGTTAATATGACCTGAATGATAGCTCTGATAAATGTGTAAGAGTAACCCATTTCACATAGAAGACACCAATGTTTAAGAAGATTGGAGGGATGCCTGTGTGGCTGTTGGTTGAGCATCCAAGTCTTCATTTTGGCTTGGGTCATGATCCCAGGGTCATGGGATTGAGCCCTGAGTCGGGCTCCACACTGAGCTTGGAGCCTACTTAAGATCGTCAGAAATAACAGGGCGCCTGGGTGGCATAGTCAGTTCAGTGTATGACTTCGGCTCAGGTCATGATCTCACGGCTCGACTCATGAGTTCCAGCCCCGGGTTGGGTTCTGTGCTGACAGTTCAGAGCCTGGATCCTGCTTTGGATTCTGTGTTTCTCTCTCTATCTGCCCTCCCTTTCTCACACTCTGTCTCTCAAAAATAAATAAACATTAACAAAAATTTTTTTAAAAAGATTCTCTCTCTCCCACCCCCCGCCTCGCTCCCTCTCTCTCTCAAAAAAAAAAAAAAAAAAAAGACATTAATAAGACTGGCGAATTTGTACAAGCTCACACAGCTAGTTAAGCAGTAGAATGTGAATTTGAATGCAGTCATGACCATTCCAGCCTACTCCTAGTCTTTCTGGGAATATAATGTCTGTACAACTTGGGGTGATTCTTTAAGATGCATATGATCAGGTCCTGCATTAGACATATATTGGGATGAGCACTGGGTGTTATATGGAAACCAACTTGACAGTAATCTATTAAAAAAAAATTACGGATGTAAGAAATACATTTTCAGACAAATAAAAAATAAGAGAATTAAAAAAAAAAAGACACACTGAGTCATATGGAAATGAGGTGTTAAGGTAGACTCTATATGTTTAAGAAGTTCCCAGGTGATTTTATACCACATGTTTGCTTCTGAATACTAGATGGCAAAACTGCAATCAGATTCTTTTTTTTCTACTTTTTATAATGTTTTTTTATTTATTTCTGAGAGAGAGAGAGACAGCGTGAGCAGGGAAGGATCAGAGAGAGAAGGAGATACAGAATCAGAAGCAGGCTCCAGGCTCTGAGCTAGCCATCAGCACAAAGCCCAACGCAGGACTCGAACCCATGAACCATGTGATCATGACCTGAGCCGAAGTCGGATGGTTAACCAATTGAGCCACCCAGGCACCCCTGCAATCAGATTCTAAATGTTCATGAAAACTCAAGGTTTCCATTCTAGCTTGACCTTTTCACTGCCCTATACAACCTACACATCAAAATATGCTGAAATTCCAATGCACAAAATTAGAGAAGTTCAAAATTCCCAGTCTGTTCTGTAATTTGCCACCTAGTAAGAATTAAATGGAAAGGAACTGCTTGTTTAATTAAAAGAAAAAAGCCACACACACACACACACACACACACACACACACACACACACACACACAAAGACACACACACACACAGCAGCTTGAAAAATGGCATAGAAATTCTGAGGTGGAATCTTAGTGAAATTTTTCAGACTGCTTCAGTTATTTAAATAAGCAGTATTATTCATTTGATAGACTTGGTTGCCCGGAACATTCAAAAATATTTACATGACTTATGAAAAAAAAAAACCTGTACAGTAAAATAAATTAACAGAATCTTTTAAACTAGCACATGTCAGTCAGGGAACAAAGTGCTTTACAATTTATTTCAGTCTTACAATGACCTTAACAAGGTAGATTTTATTACAGTATTTCCATTTAAAAATGGAAAAAGCTTGATTTCAGAGAAATTATTTGCTTCACATAACTGCTGCTACGAACAGCCAGAGAATCTGAATCTGCCTGCTTGTGTTTAAAATACCCTGTGCTCTCCACCATATCACAATGCGTCGTCACAGTATTCCACATTAGCACTTCTCAACTGGATCAGCCACATCCGCACCACTTAGGAACTTGTTAGAAATGCAGATTCCCAGCCCCCACTCCAGTCTTACAGAATCAACTTACTGAATCAACCTCAGTCACTGAGTCAGCTCTGGGGTTTCAACTGAGGATCTGTGTTTTAATAAGCTGTTCAGATGATTCTAACGCATGCTAAAGTTTGAGAACAACTGCTCTATTTCATTTTCAGTTGTCCAGAAAACCAAAGCAAAACCAAAGCAAGTCATAGATTCTCTTCTGGGAGGTGGAAGAAGAATTTGATGATGAGCTCACTGTTTCAGGAATGCTGGCATTTTTACAGACGACCGAAACTATTTGCATTGCGTGCTTCCTTGCAGGCTTATTTCCTTAACATTTAAACTACTAATCAAGGCTTGACTTTGTTTATTTCCACTAACCCTGACACTCTGGCCAAGTGTCACACGAGTATAGGACACGGATACTTTGTGAAGTCTTTTTATTGAAAAAAAAAATGTTTTACCAGATTTCCGCATTCTTTAAATACATTTAGTTGCTTCCCTTTTCTCAAACTTGACCTTCAGATGCCCCCAAAGGGAAAATGATCTTGAAAGTAGTTGGAAAATAAATTAAAGCAAGGGATGACTAAATCAAGGGGGACAATAACAGGAGCTCTTGACATTAATAACAATTGCTGCTACTGTGTGCCCATCCTGTGCTAAGCACATTTCCTGCATTAGCTCATTCGATCCTCACAATAAGCTTGTAAGGCAGATGCGATACATACTATTTACAAATAATGTGAAAACCAATGCTTAAGTAGCTTGTCCAAGTTCACCCAGTCAGGAAGTGGTCAGTCTCATCACCTTCTGCTCCTAATTACCAGGCAAGGCTGCACCTCATTTAAACTGTCTTCTTCATGTCAATATCATCTTCTCTGATCTTCTAGAACTATCCTTTGAAGGTCACTCAGAGTACCTGGAAGCCAATGGTGTGGTCAAGCTGGGCCTGGAAAGCTGTCTGCTGACACCCCCCACTCCTCCCCGGGAGAGGTCAGTCTGTCCTTGAACCATGAAACCCGATTGTACTCAGTTCTTCAAAACCAGTGTATTGGGTTTGCAAGAAGTTTAACATGCATATTCAGAAGGATGAATGAAAGAGAAAAACACAAGGCACCAATCCTGTTGACAGGAAACCTATTTAAAACATACGTTTTGAGGGTGAGGTAAAGCCAAATCACTCATCACTTCATAAAGTCCTGTAAAGGCCATATCCGAAAATTAAGCTTTCAAATCAATGCCTCATATAAACTTCCAGGACTCAGGAACTCTTGAAAAGCTGAGGACAAATGATCACTCTCTGCTCGATGTCAAAACAGTCTGTGGGGTCACAAAGGTTTATGATAGAAAGAAAAGTGGAGTAAACTAAAAAAAAAAAAAAAACAATAAAGCAATCATAACTTGTAAAATGTGAGACTTCTCATTCAATTTTTCTAGTAAAAGCTGGTTTTCAAAACCAAAGAAAGCTTAATGTAAAGGGCCCTGAAATGAAATATGGTCAAGGGATGCAAGTGTTATGGGATGAATCGTGTCCTTCCAAAAAGATGTGTCGGGCCAAGTGCATGTAACTTCACAGTGTGACCTTATTTGGATAGAAGCTGATTGAAATGCCATTGGTTATGATGAGGTCATACTGGAGTAGGGTGGGCCCCTACTCCAATATGACAGGTGTCCTTAGCAGACAATTCTGTGAAGACAGAGATATGTAAGAGGTGATGTGACCGTGAACGCAGGGTTTGGGGCTGTACAGCTGAAAGCCAAGGAACGTGAAAGATTGCCAGCAAACCCCTAGAATCTGGAAGAGGCAAGGAAGGACCCCCTTTCAGCTTTCAGAGAGAGCACGGCACCATTGACACCTTGATTTCAGACGTCCAGCCTCCAGAACTGTGAGCAGATACACCTCTCTTGTTTTAAAATACCCAGTTCGTGAAACTTTGTTAACAGACCCAGGAAATGAATACACTAGGGATCACTGCAAACAGAAGACTCCCCATCACCACTGCTGGAGCACTTCCCATCCAGGGGGAGCAGAGAGAAGCAGGGGGTGGGAGAAGCAGGGATCAGCGACCTCAGGTGACTGAGAGAAGCGAGTGACATCATGGCTTTGTTTGAAGTGCATCCAAGAGGTCCAGAGGACATGTATGCACTTCTTCTTGTCTCATTCAAATGAGGAAAGATCCATACATCCCTTCTTCTCTTGTTTTAAACACAACGATTTCATCAGGAGAGTCTCAGAGCAAGAGCACTGGAACGTGGTAACAGAGGAGGGTGTTGGGTTGGAGTAGGAAGATGTGTGATTCAGAAATGAGGGAAGATAGGGACAAACAAGCCATCTGTGTTATGTTTTCCATGAAACACAGATGATAATCAGAAGACACCTTGACCTCTTGGAAGCATGTGTCAAACATGATCAACCCAGCCAGACCTCTGCCGTCTTTTGGCTCCTGGACCTCACCCCTGAGGTTTCTTCTTGCCCCTCCAGCTTGCATTTATTCCTTGTCAGCTCATCCTCTTTGCCTGACCTCTATAAATTAGGTACTTGTAAGATGGAAAATCTCTTTTCTTTCCCTCTACTCCTGCTGTGGGTTATTCCCACCAGTTCCCCTGCTGTATGCAAACAACTCCCACAATTATAAACCCAGCCCAGACTTCTATTTTGAACACTGGTCTTGTATATTCAATGTGTACTTGATGTATCTGCTTTTATGTCTCACATATCAATTCATTACTTCCTCTCAAGCTGATTTCTTCCTCCGCGTAGCAATTACATTGTACTTACTTCTGCTTTACCCGTATCTGATCATTTAATCCTCAAACACCCTTTGAGACTATTATGATCCCCCCTTTAGAGGGGAGAAGACACAGAGAAGTAGGAGGCTCCTCCAAGATCATGTGGCTTGTTGGTGGCACAGCCAGGATTTAAACTCAGGCAATCCGACTGTAGTCTCTGAGCTCATCCCTAATTTGCCCTTCTTTCTCAGTCTGCCCCCTCCCTCTAAATGGTACCACCAACTTCCACGAACCTGGGAGTCACCTTTGTTGCACCTCTCTTTCCCTGCAAGTGCAATCCATCAGCAAAGCCTACTTTATTTAGACTATCTCAAAAAGACCGTCTCCTGTGTCCTTCTCCCCATCTTCCTTGCCCCTGTTGTTGTCCAAGTCACCAACACCATTGCCCGGGGCATGGACATCTGCAGTGGTCTCCCTTCCTTCCATTGCCCACCTCCAACCACCTCCCACAAGCAGCCAAGTGCTCTGTGCCAGTGGTCCCCACGGCCCTGTGTGGCTTGACCCAACTTCCCTCTTCATCCTCACCCAGAGCTACTCTCCCCTTTGTCAAGCACACCTCAGTTCTTTGAGAGCCCAGCTGATGTGTGTTGAATTCTTCCTCATCTTAATGTCTTTGTTTGTGTTACTCCCTCTATCTGGAATGTTCTCCTGCCTTTACTCCTCTGCTTAAAGGCTATCTTCTCTGACAGGCCAGCGCTGGCCACATGACCTGAATGGGTCCTCTCCTGTTGGTCTCTGTCTCAGCAAATCTCCCCCCATAGGGCACTCAGCATTCGGTATTATCTCTCACTGTTTACATCTACATCTCCACTTCCTCTGTCATAAAATTCCAAGGGGCAGAGACCTTTTGTTTTACTCACTACAGTATATCCAGCTCTAGCCCAGTACTCAGTCTTCAGATAGGGGCTTAAAAAGTAACTATGGGGGCGCCTGGGTGGCTCTGTCGGTTAAGCATCCGACCTCGGCTCAGGTCATGATCTCGCAGTTCGTGGGTTCGAGCCCCGCATCGGGCTCTGTGCTGACAGTTAGCTCAGAGCCTGGAGCCTGCTTCAGATTCTGTGTCTCCCTCTCTCTCTGACCCTCCTCTGCTCACACTATCACTCTCTCTCTCTCTCAGAAATTAAAAAAAAAAAAAAACTATGAATGAGTTTGCTGGAAGAAAATGAAAGCAAGACAATGACATCCCAAGGTGTGGAATTTCTCCCAGACCTACATAATGCAATGGGCTGCTTGATGAAACTGCTTCCTTCAAATATCAATAGTCCAGAGATCAAGGTGACCATTGTATCCTAGGAAATTTGGAAGATGCTAGAAATATTTCAAAGCTGGTCCCAGAAACCAGGGTGGAAGCCAGGTGGACCAGGGATGTTTTCAGTGATTCTGTGTGTCTTTCTAACTGTCTCTCCAAGCACTCGGGGTTCTCTGGTGAAGGCAGCAAATCCAGCTATCTGGATCGGGCCCCCAGAAAGTCTTTCTCAACAAAAACTTCTTTCTCAGAATAATTTTCATTATTTGTTTGAACCAGATTATAAATAATTTATATTCATCTTCTTTTGAGTTATTTAGCACCAGTATCTGAGGATTACGTTTTTCCTCCACAATCAGTCAGGTTTAACTTAACTTAGCTAATAAGAGTTATTGAACAAACTCTGCTTGGCCAAGAGCCACAGAGGTGAAGACTAGTATGGCTATGCTGGCCACATCCTCAGTTAGGTGAAATACATATCCAACTTCATCTTTCAGGAGAGACAACTTTGTCAAAGGGACCTGTCTTCTAACTCTGGAAGATTCTGGAAGATACAGGGAACCTGACTCACTGGGTTGAGGAATCTTGCATCGTCTACATCTTCTGCAATGGGGACTGGCTAGAAAATGGCACTGGTTTGGCAGGGTGTTGGAATTGCAGCGGTGACATCCACTCTGCTCCCACATCACTTCTATGAGAATGAAAATCCACCCATGAGGAACCGAGACCAGGGACGTTCGCTGTTTGTAATATTACAGAAAGAACATTTCTTGTGTCTGTGGCCAAGGTCATTAATGCCCACATAACATGATGGCTACATGCATTAATTTATGAGTTTGTACAAGTGTGTGTTTGGGAAGTGACATTCCTAACAACAAGCTGCTACAGATCTAAGAACTCTTCCTCATGTCAAGTAAACCTACATAATGGAAATTCTTTGAAGAGTTTATACAAAGGCTATTGAGACTACTGAGATTCTCTGTGGCCCTTGCAGGATCCCCAGAAAAGAAGTGACATGCCTCCCCAAATCTCCTTCTTCCCCTGCTGTCACCCCAAGGGGTGATACATCTCGTCTCAGGCTTTGTACCTGCTGTTCCTTCTGCTCTTCTCCAAGATATTCTACCAACTCACTGACTCCACGTTGACTTCCGCTCACATATCTGAACAGAAAAATTACACTCTCCATCACTGTCATTATCCACCTTTGATTTTCTCCAGAGTACTTAAAACTGCCTTTATTTATTATACACTTACTTCTTAGCTTATTAGCTATCTTCCCTAATAAAAACCAGAGGCACGTAAGCTCCATGCGTTTTAAAATTTCTCTTTCTCTGTATTTTCAGAGCCTAAAACAGTATTTGGCACATAGGAGATGCTTAGTAAATATTTGCTAAATGAATAAATACATAAAAAATGATTTTTTATTCTGAGTCTTGCTTTCTTTGACAATTCTCAAATGCCACTAGGCGCCTTTTCAGAGCTCCATGTCATACCTCAAAAATCTGACTAATGCATTCTTCAGCTTTTGTACATGTTGTTCAGACATAGTTGTCACTACTCCTATTTAAACATGCCTCCAGACCTAGGTGAAGTATTTACTCAAACACAAATGGTTTAAAAAGAAAAGAAGCAAAATCTGATAATGGAGGAAGGGGAAGATTGAGAATTTTCTGCCCTTTTGACTTATCCTCTTCTAATTCACGTGAGACCTCTCTGTCTGTATTAATCTTCTTGTTCTGTACTCTAAAATGCTTGTGTTTCAAACATCCACCAAAACACGGGCTTTCAAGAGAATCAAATTATACCGTCTCCCCTTTACACTCCTTGCTCTTGATCTACAGCTTTTTCTTTTCCTCTTTGCCTGTGATTTAGCAGGCTTCTTCACAATAACTACTCATAGATTTGGCAAATTACACTTTTTATTATAATTAAATGTGAAAGAGGGGCCCTGTGTCTTTATGGGTGACCTGGGGTCAGGGAGTGGCAAAAGACAGCTCTTTAATGCTCAGTCCATTCATTCCCAGTGAAGCCTCTCTCTTCTCACTCAGATTAGACAGTGTTTCTTTCCAGACTCTGTCCTGAAACAAAGCTCTAATGTTTTGATTTGAAATCCAGGTCTTACCTGTTTTTCATTAACTTCCTGCAGAGAACCATTTTTGCAACTGTATAAGTGCCAATATTTATCTAAAGAAGCTTTAGGGAACATGGCTTAAAACACACACCAGACAGGAAGCTGCAGTCATGTTGAAGAGTATCTAATCAGGCATGATGCCCATTCTCCTTGGGATGTGAGGGGTCTAGTTCAATGAAACCTGTTTTAGAGCCAGATCCTCCAGCCCCAAGATGCGGTAGGCAGGGAGATCAGAGGAGAAATCCAACCTAACCTCATGTGTGTCACACAGGTGTTCTCCCCACACATGTTTTAGATTTGCATGGTTAGGAAGAGCAAACACACCAGAAAGAAAGGTCTGGTGGGATGTCCTCACCAAAATAAGATCTATGAACTGGACAGGGCTCCCACCAACTCCCTGTACCCAGGACCAGTAGCATAAGCAGCCCAGGGCTGGTGTCATCCATGGGACAGAAAGAAAAAGGCATTACCTTCCCCAATTTTCTCTCACATTAGCACACTGCACCTTTCCTAGGCGTCCCTACTGCTGGTGTCAATACTCCGTGTTACACAGCAGAAATGGAACCGTTGAGCCCCCGTGTGTCAAACTGCCCCAATCTTGTCCCCAGGAAAGAGAGGAAGGGTCAGGTGGGGAAGAAAAGTGGTGCTCTCTATCTCACCATGAGCACATTATCAGGGATTACTTTTATCTGTTAGTAAGTTTCCACCCTACATAAGCCTTCCCAACCTTTCCACCATCAAGAATCCCTTTAAGTATTTCTTCTCCACGGACCTCATGCTTTGAGTGATTCTGCCTGCTAATCTGTAATTATTACAAACCATTTACTCATTTTCCCCACTGTTCCTTATTACTAAAGATAGTAATTTCCAAGCAGAAGTTCTGATCAGCACAAGGTAACTAGTCCCTTACTAAATATAGTTTTAGTAAAAAATAAAGGAATATGATGTTTTGGAAATTCTGTGCAGCCCTGATATGAGTTACAGATATATGATAATTTATATGTGTATGATAATATATATATACTAATTTAACAAAAAATATCTTTGGTCTTTGTCCTGGGTTCCTGGCATAGAGCTTCAAAACCGCTGGGGTTTCCTGGGACAGGAGTGTCTTTATTACGCCTACAAAGTGACTCAGGGTAAGCCTCTAGATAGCTGTAGGATGGGGCTGATTGGCAGTTTGGGAGGGGAAGGAGACTGGAATTAATTTCAGCCCTGTGGCCTATGATTTAATCAATCACGCCTATGTCATGAAATCCCAGTAAAAACTCTAGATGGAGACTTGGAGGCGATCCCTGGCTGGTGGACACATACTGTGCAAGGGAAGGTGATATGTCCTGACTCCACAGACACTGGGCATTTCCAGACCTTACTCTACGTCTCTTTGTGTAGGTAGGCTTTATGATAAAACTATAATCGGGGCAGTTGGGTGGCTCAGTCCGTTAAGTGTCTGACTTCATTTCAGGTCGTGATCTTGCAGTCCATGAGTTCGAGCCCCATGTCAGGCTCTGTGCTGACAGCTCAAAGCCTGGAGTCTACTTCAGATTCTGTTGTGTGTGTCTCTCTCTGCCCCTCTCCTGCTTCCACTCATGGTCTCTCTCTCTCTCTCTCTCTCTCTCTCTCTCTCTCTCTCACACACACACACACACACACACACAGATACACACACACACAAATAAACATTAAAAGATTTTTAAATCTGTAATCGTAAATATAGCACTTTCAGCGAACTCTGTGAGTTGTTCTAGACGACTACTGAATGTGAGAGGGTCACGGAAATCCCCGAATGTACAGGTCAGAAGAGCAGGTGGCTCTGAGGCTGGCAGCTGGTGTCTGAAGTGAGGGCAGAGCTCTTAAACCTGGAGTTTAACTCCAGGTAGTGAGTGTCAGCACTGTACTGCAGTATACATACTTGGAGTGGGAACAGAGCATTCCTTCTTTAAATACATATAAATATGCAAACCCACTGAACGTGCAACACCAAGAGTGAACTGTAATGTAAACTGTGGACTCTGGTGATTATGATGTGAAGGTAGGTTCATCAGTTACAACAAATGTACCATTCTGGTGAGGGGTGTGGATAATAGGGGACCCTACGCATGTGTCTGAGCAGAGGGTATATGGGAAATATCTTTACCCTTGCCTCAACTGTGCTATGAACTTAAAACTGCTCTAAAATAATCTTCAAAATAGGAGTGGTCAGAATCTATTTGAGGAAAATCCATCTGTTTCCAGATGGCTCAGAGAGAATCATTCCAGTGGGGATGAGGATGCTGTTGATTTGTCATAAAATCAGGCCCCAGAAACTTCTTTACTAAAACAGTTGCAGGGATATTAATTAGCTGGGAATATGGTTTTTAAGAAATCATATACTTGAATGATAATGATTACAGCTAACGTTTACTGAATGCTTACTACATGCCAGGCACTGTTAATGCAATTTTATATGAACTGGGTTAATGTTTACAAGCACTAAATGATGCTGGTACTGCTGTTATACCCATTTTACAGGTGAGGTAACAGAAATAGCAAGAGACTGACAGTAACTTGCTCAAGGTCATAGTTAACAGTCAATTTAAGAGTTATGTGAAAGAAGAGCTGGGACTGTGGCTGGACCATCTTCATTCTGTTCCCAGTAGAGCTCAATGCAGCAGGTACTTGCTGCTTTAATTGTTTAACTACCCTCTTGATGAACTCCTTCAAGACAAAGTCCTTAGGCATCATATTTATGTGAAATTACATTTTTTTAAAGTGCCTTTTATTCCTTGGTACCTGAGTAGCTCTATGTTCCCCTCATTTATAAAGTAGAGTTTGGACTGGGGGAGGGAGAATGCATAGCAAGTTAGGATCTTATAAGAGTTCATAATGATCACGGTGGTTATGAATTTAGAAAGAATTTGGCAGCATAGTTAAAATACTAATTTGAGGATTCAAACAAATAGCAATTGCATTCATTATTCTCTAAAAATAAGTTAGGAACTGACCAAGGAGCAAAGACCCTAGAATATTTGCTTGAGGAAGCTAGCATTGTAGAAGGCACGTAGAGGAAAGATACTGCTACGGTATCTTCAGAAAGGCATGGTCCTGCTCTTTCCGACTCTGCCGCTGAGTCCACCCACTTGCAATGGATGGGGCTGCAAACTGCTCCAGCTTCCTGATGAAGAGGAGCAGGCAGCCGTACAGCACGAGGCCCATAACCTGAAGGCTCGCAACTGCTTCCGCTACAGTGGGGTATTCACAGGAAGACTGTGTGCATTGGGCCCACGGTGGATGGCAAAGGTGTAGTCGTAGTCATGAAGCGGGGATTCGACCAGCGAAAACTTGCCACCTCCACGCTGTCAGTGCAGAGCCTGATTCAGGGCTCAATCCTAGAACATAGGGATCAAGTCCTGAGCCACCATCAAGAGTCTGACACTCAACTGACTAACACAGCCAAGCCCCCTCTTTTGACATTTTCTTATGTCAGTATATAAAGACCTGACCTCCTTTTGTCCAATTCTTTTTAATGATCACATAAAAATGGCTATAAGTTACAAATGAGTCATTTACTCACTTCATACCCCATGGAGGGCCATTTATGCTGTCTGCATATTTTCATGAATACAAATAAATGTCTTTAGGCCTATGTTTTTTCAGTCTTATGCAAGTATAAGTGCCCAGAAGTAGAAAAACCGGGTTAAAGAGGGTGTACATTTAACACCAAAATACCATCCAAAAGTGTGCCAGGTTTAATCTCCCACGATCAGAGTATGAGAGTACCTGTCATGCCAACATTGGTCTTACTATATGTTTTCCTCAGCTCTACCAATACTTAGTCAGAGATGGTTTCTCATTGTGTTTTTTACATTTCTTTATTTCCTAGTGAGAGACAGCATCTTTTCATATGTTGGTTGGACATCTGTAATTTTTTTCATGTCTTATTCATGTCCCTTACAAATTTTTCCATTGAGTTTTTTTCTTAATTTATTCAAATAAATTAAAAAATTTTAAACATTTATTTATTTTTGAAAGAGACAGAGTACAAGCAGGGGAGGGGAAGAGAGAGAAGGAAACACAGAATCCATAGCAGGCTCCAGGCCCTGAGCTGTCAGCACAGAGCCCAACATGGGGCTTGAACCCATGAACTGCAAGATCATGACCTGAGCCGAAGTCAGAGGCTCAACCCACTGAGCCACCCAAGTGCCCCTATTCAAGTAATTTTTATGTTAAGGAAATTAGGTTTTTTTGTCTGATATGATACAATATTATTCCTCTGTGGGTTGTCTTCTGACTCTACTAATAGTGTTGTTTGCTGTCATAAACCATAAGTTTACATGCAATTAGGTAGATCAATATATCTCTTTTAGGGTTTTGGTTTGTCTCATAATTGTAACTGCCTTTCCTACTCCAAGATTATTTTAATTTTTATTTATTTATTCATTAAGTGTTTATTTATTTTGAGTTAGAGAATAACACAGGGGAGGGTCAGGGAGAGAGAGAGAGAGAGAGAGAGAGAGAATCCCAAGCAGGTTCTGTGTTGCCAGCACAGGGCTCAATCTTACAAACCTTGAGATCATGACCTGAGCCAAAATGAAGAGTTACATGCTTAACTGACTGAGCCACCCAGACACCCTTCCAATATTATTTTTAAAATTCACCCATATCTTGTTTCTTTCATTTCAGTGTTTTATCCATTTGAAATTCATTTTAATGTATGAAGGGAGAAGGAATACAGATTGATTTCTTTCCCAAATGGCTAGAACATTTCCTAACATTATTTATTGAATAAGCCATCTTTTCCTTTCTGATACGAAACTTATCCTTATCATATAATAAATTCCCAAATCACAGATGAAATTTACTGTTATTGACCTCTAATTTGGTGTCATCAAAAATATTTTTAATTACGTACCTCTACAAACACATTTTTCTATTTTATTATTTTTAGACATCCTCTAGCTTTTTTGGCATGTTATATTTAAATGAAACTTTTTTTTAATGTTTTATTTATTTCTAGGAGAGAGAGAGAGAGAGAGAGACAGCATGAGCAGGGGAGGGTCAGAGAGAGAGGGAGTCACAGACTGAAACAGGCTCCAGGCTCTGAGGCGGCAGTCAGCACAGAGCCCGACGCGGGGCCCGAACCCACGAACTGCGAGATCATGACCTAAGCGAAAGTCGGACACCCAACCGACTAAGCCACCCAGGCGCCCCTAAATGAAACTTGTATCAGCTTTCAAAACATTTTTTCTAATATTTTGACTTTCTGTATATTGATTTGACTAAGATGAGTTACTGTGTTATGAGGGCTTGGTTTTTACTTACCCAGATGGAGGCCATGATATTCTACTTTTGCTTGAGTTGAGATCACACTAACCTATTAAAAGAAAAAAAGTTACTAAACAGAATAAATCTCGGATTCAGAACATAATAATCTCAAGAAAAACCCTTAATCTTTAATCCAGAAACCAGAAGTCAACATTCAAAGAGAAACCATCTCAGTAAGATGATGTGGCGTCTCTAACATCAAGTACCTTATTTAATAAACAAACATTTACTGAGCACCATTATATACAAAGGATTGTGCTGGATCTCGGTAGGGGTCAAAACAAGAGAGAAAAAAAATCTCTGTATGTAAGAGGTTTACAAATATGTTTCCCGGAAAACAAAAAATTGACTCCTTTAAAAATCCAATAGAACTATGTTGATTGCTGAGTTCTTTTAACCAGGATCCATACCTCATAAGGAACAACAGCAGAAACAGAAATGGTCAATGAATTTTAGCTGGCTTCAGTCTGATTCTTTGTGCTTGATTGTGATCCCTCCATACACATTTTACAAGGCTCCAAGCCTACAGCCTGTTATAAACAGACACGCTTGCTCTTGGAGGAGGCAGTCTGGTTCCTGGTAGGGCTCAGACGTAAAAAGGGCAATTCTTTGGTGGAGCCCTGATTGGGAACCCATGCCCTTGTCATTTGTAGACATTTTTCAAACATGCTGGCATATCTCCAGGGTTGATTTAGAAATACAAGTTGCTCCCACCGATCCTGGGAACAAAATAATCTAAAATTTCAAAGATAGCCCCAGAACAAAGTTTAGTAGGAAATTAACACTATTAGTTCCTGGAAATATTTAGCATGATTTTCTCAGGCCCTCGGGCCCTCTGTACCCTGGGGCAATAGGCTCTTGCTCTCTGCTTACCAGGTCTAACACTGCATCCCTTTATATACACAGTGGATACAAGGTGTTCTAGTTCTGATTTTGCCTTTTTTTTTTTTTTTTAAGCAGGCTCCATGCCCAGCGTGGAGCCCAACACCGGGCTTGAACTCATGACCCTGAGATCAAGACCTCAGCTGAAAACAAGAGTCGGATGCTTAACTTGAGCCACCCAGGCATCCCCTGATTTTGCATCTTAAAACTCAATTTCTTTGAGTTTCAGTTTCTTCATCTGTAAAAAGGGAAGAGGAGGGCTGCTAGCGCAGAATGAAGTAACATGTATTGTAATATCAGCTAGCATTTTGAGTTCTTACTATGTGCCGGGTAATATAAAAAGCACTAGGTCAATTCCGCAAGGCGTTTTTGTCATATTTGTTCTCAGAGGCATAGACAGTACCAAAAAAGTGCTCATTAAATGAATGAATGGATGATTTAATATAAACCTCACAATAATCTAGGGAGTTAGGTGTCATTAATAACATCTCCACTTTGCATTTAAAGAAGCTGGGGCACAGAGAAGGTCCCACAATGTTCCAGCCACACAGCAAGTGAGTGTCCCCCTCCTGAATCAAGGCAGTCACACTCCAAAGGTATGAAACTAACTCCATCGCTTCTGCCCTCCCCAAGTGCCTGTCCCAGACATCAGACATCGTCAAAACTGATGTTCAATGTGTTGATCCAGTACAATTTGTAAATTATTAGTAATTATTACTGACTGAAATTTTAAGAAATCACTCCACAGTGGAGGCTACATGACTGAACAACAGAACTTTAAACATGCTCTTCAGAAAGGTATTAGAGCACCTACATCATTTCCTTTTCTTCATACCCCATCCCGATTATTTCTCAACAGATTGCTCTACACAATGAGCACAGCTCTGAGAACAAGATTCTTGTTTTCTTTACATGTTTTACATTCCCTTTCTCATCAGTCTGAAATGTTCTGCCTTCATGAAGCCAATGGTGATATCTTTGCAGAAGAACGATTTAATGAGTTACATTTTTTACGATGTTGATAAAACAAGTTGTAAATGTAGCTCTCCCCCAGGGTAGTCTTGCTATCTGTGTAGAACACAAATCCTGGGAAAGAATTTATGTCCAACTGTGTATATAACTCCTTATCAGCAGTCAGAAGGGCCATCAGGGACCCAGAGCCTCTGGGACCCTGCACAAACCAGTTTCCTATACATGGTCATTTTGCAATCTAGGAGTCAGATCCCCCACCTGCTGACTCAAATGCCAGCAGGATGATTCATGAGCAGTGAAATGGACTCTGTTGCAATCAAAGAAAAAGGTGAGTCTTTTCAATGAAAAGCAAACTTCTCGGATTCCCAATACTCAATAGCTAAATGCACTTTTCTTCTACCACCTAAAAATAGTTAAGTGTAATAAAACAAATGGCTTAACTTAAAGAGGAGAAACCGGCCACAGAGAGGAGTGGGGGTCCAAGTCCTCAGAATGGAGCTCGTCCAGCCCCTCCTGAGCCCCCAGGGACCCACAGGACATTTCTGACTCTCCGCTCTTTTTCTGTCCCCAAAACGGTCAGCACTTGAGGGGCCGAGACGCTAGATCCGTAGGAAAAGTGAAGGGTCTAGGGCGTCCTGACAGCGGGGGGTCGCTTTGCGCCCCGCCCTCACCACAGCCGGGCGACACAACCCCCTCCCCCGCCCTGGGCACCCCATTTTTGCTCCTCTGGGCCTCAGTTTCCGCCAAATGGAAATGGGAGTCGTGGACTCTCCGCCCTGAAGCCCCTCAGGCCCCTCACCCCCTGGCCCCCTGGTGC
>NW_027530998.1:1212682-1213390 GCF_008692635.1 Crocuta crocuta | reverse complement strand
CTGACCGCCGCCGGAGGCCCTGGGAAAAGCCAGCCGCGCCCGCGGCCGCCGGGGCGCCCCCTCTGCACGCTGGCGCCGCAGCCCTCCGCGCTCCGGGGAATCCAAGCTTTCCCACCCTCGTCTCCCATCACCCTCGCGCCGAGACCTGCTTCCTCGCTTTTCACTTCTCCTTCTCTTGCGTTACATTCCGCAGATTTATTGCAATGCTTATTTTGTTCGAGGCACTGTGGATTCAGAGATTAGACTGTCCCCTGCTCCCAAGAAGCTCAGGCCCGGAACGGAGGGCGGACGTTCGACGCCACTGCCAGCCCATAACGTTGATCTAGCATTGACTGTGCCGGGCCTTGTTCTGAATTCTTTACGAGGATGCACTCATCTTTCAACAGTCCTATAAGGTAGATATTGGCTTCCCAGGTATGAGGAAGTAGAGTTCCTATAAAACCTTCCCTAAGCCAAAATGGCATGAGGTGAAGAGGCAATTACCGTTAATTTATATGGAAAAACTTCTGAGCATTTCCAGATTCTGCCTCGCCCCTCGCTCCCAATAACCTCTCTTAGGCTTTTCTGATACCTTAGACACATCTTGCCAACAGATGCACAAAATAAATGGAGAGGAAGCACATGTGCTCATAGATACAGTTCAAAGCTGTGGAGACTTGCTGCTGAGATGCTCAGTGTAATTCTGGGGGCAGGAGGGTGGGGGGCGGG